>NW_016827546.1:579775-606793 GCF_001698545.2 Rhinopithecus bieti
TGAGAGAGAGAGAGAGAGAGAGAGAATTATGGTCTTTTTCCATTTACTTATTAAAGTTTTAAGTTACTTGATATTATTTGTTCATTGCTTACATATGAAAAACACTATCACTGATTTAGCATTATCTCAGTCTGTCAATTTCACTGAAAATATTTTCCCAGTCTATTATTTGTCTTATTTTTTTGACACACATTACTTTTCCTAAAAGAGAGTCAGATCTAATCAACATTCTTTTGAAATTTTTTTCTATTGTACCCCAATCTAGAAAATCTTCCCTATTCTAGCAGTTTGATATTTACATTAATATTTTCAGTTTGAATTTTATATTTAACTTGAATTTGCTTTTGATTCATTTTAGCATGCAATGAAGATTTAAACTTCTTTTTAAATTGCTTTGAGCAGGGCATGGTGGGTGGTGAATGCCTATAATCTCAGCTACTTGGGAGGCCAAGGCAGGAGGATTGCTTGAGTCCAAGAGTTCAAGGTCAGGCTGGGCAACTCCAAAATAATGGTAATTAATAATAATAATGTAATAAACTTCTTTGAGCTGTGCCAACCTAATTTATTGAATAATCCATCTCTTTGCCATTGGTTTTTGATGCCTTTTCGAACCATAATCTGTATTTCTTTTATATACAAAATAACGTTTATGCCTAAGAGAGTTACTCCATCCCATTCTTACCCATCATCATCTTATTTTAACTGCTGGAGCTTCAATGAGTATTTTATTTTCTAGCTTGGCATACTGTTCTTCATTATATAGCAGTGTATACTACTGAGAAAAGAATTGCTTTGGCCTCATTAGATGTGAATTTAAATCCCAGCTCTGTCTGTTACAAGCTGTGTGTCTGGAGGAAGTTATTTAACCTCTCTGAGCTTTAGTTCTGTTGTTTCTCAAATGAAACCACCACCATCCAACTCATAGAGTCATGGTTAGGATTCTGTGAGGTAATGCATTCAAAGGCACACTGATATAGCAAACAGACAATTAAAAAAATTAAGTTCCCTTCTCTTCCAGACTTTTCTTTAAAAGTTTTGGCCTTTTTTAGTCTCTCAAATGGACATTGGATATAGTATAGTGTTACCTCCCAAAAGTCACTTGCCCTTTCATTTGGAATCTAAAATAATCTGAGAACTGATAACTTGATAATATTAAATCTTCACATTCAGGAATATAAAACAGGAGAAATTTGTAGGTTGTGGAGTAATTTGATTTTTAAAAACGTGGGCATTTTAGAATTCAATTAGCCAGGCCCAACACCAAAGATGGGTAATATATGAGGCTAAAGAAAAAGGTAACAAAGTGAGCAAAGAAAGTGAGAGTTCCAAAAAGAGAGCACCTTGGGCTGACCCCATTGTTGGAGACTGTTATTTCCCAATAGAGTATCAGAGGTAACAGAGTTACTGAAAAAAAGTTAACTGGAGTCAAGTTTTCAGTCTGGGAGGCCATTTTCACTTACTTTCCTACTTATGTCCTGAAGGCAACAATAACTTTACCTTTGCTGGGAAAGTTAGCCTGAGTCACTCTATGATAAAAGGGATAAAAATAAGGGAAACAGAAAATTTCTGAAAGAGGAAATAGATACAGATGACAACTGCATGTAGACTCAAGAAGGCTGTTTTGGAAGGTGTATGTTTGAAGAATGTTATTGTTACCTCTCAAGGACAGTGTACAGCATTTCGGCTTTCAGGTATGTTACTTTTAAGATCAGTTTTAAAATATGCGTTTTAAATATATAGTTTAAAAACATGTATTTTAAAAGGCTTGTGATTTTGGTTTCCTTTCCAAAACACAAATAGTTCCAAGTAGACATGCCAAGCATAAATTCACAAAAGAATAAATGAAGGTTATGTATTTAATTACCTGTTAAATAAGTAAATTGTGATAATACTATTAAAAAGGTAAATAACTGTCTGAAAACATGCACAAACTCCAGAGAATACCATCGTAAGTGGCAGCTGGTCAGTAATGGCTGATCCTGGCCATGACTGGGTCCTGCTTTTAGAAAATGTGCAGATTCAAAAGAGGGCCTGCCCAGGCCCAAAGTCAAGGCGCCGTAAGTAATGTTTAGGTGCTCAATGCTGCCGGTGACAGTTTAGGTCTGGTCTAAAATATCTGAAAAGTGACCTCTTGGGGGTAGCGTTTCTATAAAGGAACATCATACTTAACCACTAGCATGTGCCTCAGAAGTAGTAGAGACCCATGAGCTTCTGTCAGACAGAGGGTGAGGCTCATGCGAGCGGATGGGCCTGTTCACACATGGCACCATATGGTCTCCAAATGGGTTGGGTGCCCCGGGCCCTATAGTCCATGTACTGACTGACTTCAGCCTCAACTCGCTTCACCACCCAGCACAATGGCTTCCCAAGGAGTGAAGGTGTGTGAGGGGTTTGTTTTTTTTTTTGAGGACAGGAAAAGAAGGATGAAGGATTACGATTAAACATTATAAACTTCTTTTAAAAACTTATATAAACACACACCTCTTGTCTATTACCTGCCTTATATTTTTTATTTTAAGTGTACTCAGTCTAATTCATTTCTTAATAAAATTTAGCATATCTGAAGCAGGCATATAATATAAAAAATAGCTTAAAACAGTTCTTATTTTCATTACTCTTTCCTACTTATTTTTTGAGTAACCTACTTGTACTTTTCTGAAATTTCTCATTTTAAACATGCAAAGACTATTTTGGATAAACATCCCTAGTCTTGAGGAAAGAACTTTTTAACATACTTTTAACTGACCAAGAGACACTTTAATTGTAATGAAGTATTATTTTTCCCTCAGAGTGTACAGCCACATTCTATAAAAGAAAAATAAAATCACAGAAAAGGGAGAAGGGAACAGCCACAGAGAAAGGGCTAGAGGGGGAGGAGGCTGGCAGGGAACCAAGATACTGCAGGTCAGAGTAATGTAGGTTTCTTCAGTAGTAACAAGAGAAAATGTTTCTCTCTCTATACTTCCCACTCCAGTATCACTTACTGAAAGGGGTGACATTTAGGAGTGAAACAGGGTGAAGAAATACAAAAGAAAGAAGAGTTCAGGGGTAGGGAGCAGTTTAAAAATGCAATTAGCAGCATACGCTCAAGAAAGCGTTTGAGCCCGAGACCCCAGTCCATGAGCCAGCTGCGGCCAGCACCCAGAAGAGGAGGGCAGAGAGGTGAACAGCACCCACGAGGGGAAGCAGGGAGGCCGTGCAACTGGACAGATGGTATCACAGGAGCGGGTGGCAGCTGAGGAGACATTACCAGATGAGAAACCTACCCACCTCTGCCAGATTGTCACCCGACTTGGCAACAGCGGGGGAGTCGAGGAGCAGAGACTCGGCATGGATTCTGCGTAAGCGTTCTTTAAGATCTGTGTTTTGTGCTAGGGCCTGGAACATGTTAAAATAGTGGGGCTCTGTTAATAAATGGGGATGTTTCAGAAAAGCACAGCAGTGGGCCCTGCAGGAACAATCTCTAAGAGCTTGACGAAACTCTCAGTGATGTGGTCTGAGAGCACACTTTCTGGACTTTTTCCTTGAATGCTCTCCAAGAGGATACTGGTTCTGAGATGCCTGGGAGATGACAAACTGGAGGTTCTGGAAATGATGCTCCTTCTCTTTTCTCATTCCAGACATGGAAGGAGGGTTGGTAAGCATGACAGAGTGGGAAGTCACAGACACTGTCAGCTTCTGTTAAGACCGGTGGTCTGGAGTCTCTTTGGTCAAATCCCTTCCTAAGGAATCCAGGCTTCTATCAGCTTTGAAGAATATGGCTGTCCCCACCCCTTATGACTGGATGTATTTCAATGCTACTTAATTATCATACCCATTGAATCAGATATTAGAAAGTGTGCTAGAGGCCGGGCATGGTGGCTCACACTTGTAATCCCAGCACTTTGGGAGGTGGAGGCAGGCAGATTACTTGAGGTCGGGAGTTCGCGAACAGCCTGGCCAACATGGTGAAACCCCATCTCTACCAAAACATACAAAAATTAGCTGGGCGTGGTGGCGCATGCCTGCAGTCCCAGCTACTGGGGAGGCTGAGGTGGGAGAATTGCTTGAACCTGGGAGGCTGACAGACGTTACAGTGAGCTGAGATCGCGGCCTGGGTGATAGAGTGAGACCCTGTCTCAAAAAAAAAAAAAAAAAAGAAAAGAAAAGAAAAAAAGAAAGAAAGTGTGCTGTGTGCTGGGAAGTAGGGCTTTGTGAAAGATTTTTATTCTTTTCCAATATGAGTATTGATTGTTCTATTCATTCTTCAGGACTAAGGCAATTTATTTCAAAAAAGAAATAAGTAAACCTCACTTACCTGCATAAGGGCTTAAGGACCATGGCTCTGGGAATGGGTAAACGTGAGATGAAAAGCACATCTGAGACTACCCCAGGCCTCCTTTGTATTTCCCTGGGCAGGGCCCATTCCTTATCTCAACCTGTCAACTAGGAGGAAAGTGACTGAAAGGTAAAGAAAGCTGTTTCTTTCACGCTGATACTCCTGTGCACTTCATGACCAACTGTTCTCCAATGGTCTGTCTGTGGAAGGGGATAAGTTCTCCTGACTGTCTTTCCAGACACTCACAGGATCAGCTCCATGGGCTCTTGCACGCAGATTCAGCCTGTGTCTGTATTCCTGACTCTTTTCTAAGAAGCTCTGAGCCTTTTCCATCCACCAGGGCCTGCAGGACTGACCTGCTGAAAGCACAGAAGGATGTGGCACTGCCTAATCCTCTACCTGGATCTCCAACAGGGATGCTGGCTTTATTTTTCAGTCCCTGCAGAACATATGGGTTATTTGAAAATCCTTGAGGACCACTTAAGAAGCACTGTACAAGAGCTAAGCTCACACAACCACATGTAACAATCTCTCTGGAGCACTCACTTTATTCTGGCCAATATGTCAGTGGTACGGAGGCTAGAATCTTAGTACAGCCTGAAAATTGTGCTATTTTATTAGTTTTTCTTTCCTTTGTAAGCCACAGGCAGAAGAAGAAAACATAGCAACACCGTACATACAGCACCGACATACCCATTCTGATAGCTCTTATATGGTTCTAAAAGTTGCATTTTCAAAAAGCAAGTCTTAAACCCAATTGTGAATCCAAGCCAAAAAGGAAAGAAAGGATCATTCAGTTTTATCCGAAGTTTCCAAAATCATGAATATGGGTGAGAATGAATTCCTTAGTGAAGGTGAGAACAGCCTTGGCCTAGGATACCACAGCCAAATAGGTCTCAGTGGCCAGACAGGCAGATTGACAAGATGAGGCCAGGCTTCTGTGGGAGGAAGCAGGGAGAGGAAGATTACGGGTGAGGGGCCTTGGAAGCCCATCAGAGGTACCTTTTGTAAATACACTAAAAGCTAGCTTAATGGGAACAATAAGAAACTCAGGGGAAAAAACCAAAAACACTTTGCTTCTGCTTCTCTCAAACCAAAATGGCACCCAGTGTATGGCTGTCTGCTACAACAAAAAGGGGTTGATTCTATCTGTCACCTTAAGACAACATTAAGACTCTTTTTATATATGGAGCAAGCCAATGTTATTTTTAATTTCTTTTGAAGATAGCGTACTTGGAATGGTCCATGAGTGAATATTCCTTACATATTCTACAACAACTTTACGCGCTACTGGCAAAGGATTTATCACTAACATTATATCAAGAGCATCACTTTTCTTAGCAATACGATGAATAGAAAATATGAATCAACATTTTCTAGTTCTCTCAATGCCTGTGTTGGCTTCTGGTTACAAGATCCTAAAATTCATCTCCCCTACGTGACCTGAAATAGAAAATTCAGTATTGCTTCAAATGGTGATTTCATATGTGCACACATTCTTTTTTTTTCTAAAGTAGGAATTCCAAAGTACAGGAAAAGAGTAAAACCAAATCAGTATGATATTTCAAAAGTTCTCTAGCCTCCTAATAGATGTAGGGTTAAAAAAAAAAGAAAAACAGATAACTTTATTCAAATCGAGGTAGGACATGGCACTTTAATGGAGCCTAACTATTCTGAGGAATTAATTGAAACTGATGAAAAAAGGAGAGAGAATGAGAGACAGAATGGCTGAGAATCATTTGGGACCCTGTCAGTGATTTTCCTGTTACTATGAAGGTATAGTGATTGCCTGACAGGCACTTTCATGTGACTCATCTCTTTGTAGCCACAGTAGGTGGGGCCGGGGGGGGAAGCTAAATGATGTCTTGTACTATCCAATCAAACAAAATAGCTCTCATGTCTTTCAAAGAGTAGTAAACAGGATCAGTGCTTTGCAATAGAGAAGGTAAGAGCATGAACTGGAAATTTCACTCTGCCACCTGTCATTTGGAAAGTAAGGCTAAACTTGTGGCGTCTCACGCCAATAAAATTTCCTCCAAACTGTCAGATTTTGTAAGCATTAACAGAAAAATGTCTGTAAGACATGCACACATACACACAAAACGTACAATAAAATGTTAGAGAAACAAAAAAATTTAGATCAGAGGAAACCAAACTTAAAGAAGGTATCGCTTAATAAAATACTAGCTATTAAGATTTGGATAGGTTAAGTTTTGATGTTTCAAATAAACAGATCTGATGAAAGGTTAGAATATAATTCGGATAATTTGGTTTTCTCCTGAATTTTCAACACAACCATGGAAATAGAAATTACAAAACATTCATGAGCCTGGACACATCTCAGGCATTCCTGGATGCAGACATGTAACTTACAGATGACAGGGCATTCTTCAGACCAATGACCTGAGCAGATGGGGAGGAGGAGGCATCCTGCTCCATCAGCTGCTTCAGTTTCTCTCTCTCCGCTGACATGATATTAAAAGCTGACCTTAAAGTGAAGTAAACTATAGAGATATAATCATTATAAAAAGGAATAAGGAGGCATAATTAAAAACAAAATACAGAAAAAAAAACTATCTCTTATAAAAGAAATAAGCAAAGTAACAGCCCTGAATATTTTGAGTGTAGCAAATGCACACTCTACCCTGACTTTTAAAAAACACATTTGCCATGTAAAACACTCTAATGTAAACTAAGGCCTCTGGATGATGATGTGTCCACGTAGGTTCATCGACTGTAAAAGATGCAGTACTCTGGTGTGGGATGCTGATGGCAGGGGCACTGTGCCTACATGGGAGCAGGGGGCTTATAAAAGCTCTGCACTTTTGGTTCAATTTTGTGTGGACCTAAAATTGCTCGAAAAAAATTAAGTCTATTAAAACTAACTCCCATTCACACACATCTGGCAATTCTAAGGCCCCTATCCACTATAACGTCTCATGACTTTATGACTTTTCATCAGGATATTCTGACGCTTGGACTTTGCTTCTGGATCCTCAATGATCTGTGTTTTGTTTTGTTTGTATCCCCAAAGACTGGAAAGGGTTAAAAACAAAGCTTATTGGTTTTTCAGGGGAAATGTTAACACTGCAGCAGAAAAATTAGACAGCACCTTAATCAAGTGATTAAAATTAGCTATCGGTGAGACTCAGGTGGACCATGTGCCTCCAGGTAAGGTACGCTGAAAAAGATACAACATCTCCTTTGGTGCATACCAGCCAAGGCTATGTAATCTGAATTTGATCATGAGGAAACATCAGACAACCCCAGAATGAGAAGCGTTTTATTTTTAAAAGTTGGCCTATACTATTCAGAAGTGTCAGTTTTATGAAACAGAAAGAAAGGCTGAGGAACTGTTCCCAATTAAAGGAGGCAAAAGAGGAATGACAATGAAATTGACTCAAGGGGCAACATGATACTAAAGGCATTATTGGGATAACTGACAGCATTTGAATATGGAAGGTAGAATAGATAAAATTGTTTCAATGCTGTATTTCCTGAATTTGATTACTATACTGTGGTTATATAACAGAGTATTCCTATTTTATATACTAAAATATAAAGCCATGAAGAACAACATGATGTATGAATCCTACTCTCAAATGGTTCCGAAAAGTGAAAGTGTGTATGTAGAGAGAGAGTGATAAAATAAATGTGGCAAATATTTAAAATGAAGTATTTGGGTAAAGGGTATACAGAAGTTCTCTGTATAATTCTTGCAACTTTTCTGTAAGTTTGTCATTGTTTCAAAACAAGGTCTTATTGTCTACCTCCTTGCTTGTTAGCCCTTCCAGCTGCAGGACCCAGAACACCCCAGCTCTAACCCTGGCATTCAGCTACTCTGTTCCTGAGTGAGCACTCAGGTACAATGAGGGCTTAGCCACTATGGCCTCCAATGCCTGAACTGAAGTTTTAAAAAACATTAACACATACAGCCAAAAAAAAAAATCATTATTCATTAGGTTTTGATCACATCATGTACAAATTACTTCCTAGGGATGAGGAAGCTGTTTTCTAAATTACTGATCGTGGCTATCACATTTCAATATTATCTTTCCAATCTCCTTGATTATATTTTGTTTTAGAAGAGCAGGAAGACGGAAGAGACTCAGACAGATGTCTTCTCAAATGACCTAGCACATTACTGAATTCCACAGGGCTGCATTTTTAGAGGTATTGTTATTCAAGAGTGGCCTATTTAGTAACACAGAAACTAAATAGGCATTATTGACTTACTTCATTTAATAGCAAAGAGGACAACTAAACCTCTCTATATGTTGTTGCTGAACTTGTCTGAGGTTGTGGCATTTAGTGATGGACATGAGACATCTTAACAAAGTTACAATTTGTGTACACACACACACACACACACACACGCACACACACAATGGCGCTGCCTCTGCCAAGAGAAGATGGGGGTCAAATGGAACTAAAATTTTCTAACAATGCCTATGAAACACACTTAGCTCTTTGCTTTAAACAATTTAATTGAGCAAAATAGGCAGGACAACAGCGTGACCAACAGCTGGGGTTCCACCACCAGCCCTGGATTCTTCCCTACTCCATCATCTATTCACTCCATGACCTTGGATGAGTAAATGATGTGCCTGAACTCCAGTTTCCACATTTGTAAATGGGGATAATAATAACTTTTACTTTAAATGGTTGTCATGAGGATTGAATGAGAGAGAGAATGCAGGTAAAGCACATAACACAATGCATGGTATGTAATACATAACAAGTGTTACTGCAATAATCATAGTGATACCAATGAAGGAGACGCATGAGGATGAAAGTGATGGTGACTGCAGTCTCTTGAAATGTTGGCAGCAGCTCTAGAGGACGCTTTAATCTTTTGCCAGGACAAAGCTTGTAAATAACTGCACACAGGGTAGACATTCTAGGAATGAGGGGTTGGCCAGAATCTATGGAGTCATAGGGGAACAGCCACAGGAGGAGAGCAGAAGCCACACAGTTACGGACTACATCCTATGTCCTATTAGATAGGCACTATGCCCCTCCCCTGCCTGCCACACACACAGGATGCCCATGGCCATCTCAGTGGATCCCCCGGGGAGCTACCTCTCCACTGTCTTGTTTATTGCTCCAAATAAAATAAATGTGGCACTCAGCTGGCTGCCACTTTTCCAAATGAATTCCTCTGGCTTCCAGGTGACTCACAGAAAAGCAAGGCTTTCCACCAAATGAGAAAAGTCCTATATAAATTTTAAAAACTGGCAGAATATACATTTGGTTCAAAAGGTACAGTTGACAAGATTGCAGCAGGTATAAGATAAGCAGAAAGAAACTCATATAGTCATTATATTTTATTGTAAGGTATAAAACGCTTCCTAAATCATCTGAAAAAAAGGGTTTGGAAGACTAGATCCCCGTGTACTAAATTTCTTAAATGATTATTAAGGCCCACTCAGGACGTTAAAATAGTCATTCACAGCCACCTAACGATTTGCCACACACAGGGCAACGATCAGAGGTTGCTCATGAGAGACCCCACATTTACATTAATTAAGACACAGGATCCCAAAAGTCAGGAACACTCTCTGTGACAGGAGTGTTTTCTTACTTATTTCTAACACGAATCTAAGCTTACTAAAGACAAATAAACAGCTTTAAAAAATAGAAGATTCAAATGAGTGCATCACATCTATGGTTACCTGACAATAAATAAAGCCACACAGAAACTCTTAGCTGCTTGGAGGTATGAAGGACCTCATAGATTATCAAAGCCACCTACCCACAACATGAACAACTCTTCACATCTCCAGCTTCCCTGCCAAATGGTCTGTTGGCTCATGCTTGTCAGAGCACTTGCTATCTCCTAAAATGGTACATTGTGCTCTGGGACTCAGAAAGTCCTCCCTGCTGCTAAGACATTGGCCTCAGTGTCTCTTCACTGTCAAACAGGAGGTATTTCCTCTTTCATTGGGTGTTCAAATATCGGAAGGCAACTGTGGCATCTATGTTTATTTATCTCTGTCCCAAACTGTCATTAGCCACTTCTCAGATACCCTTCCTGGACTACGAGAGGCAGGCACAGGCTGAGTCTTTGATTATAAGAAGTCTTAAGTTGCATCTACAGAATGGAACATCATAAGCATCGTACAAGTGACTCTTCATGGTCACTACCTTTCTGTTTCTAAGGTTTCCAAGCTGTTCTTTTATTGAGTTAGTATGGTGAGACTATAATAGATGGAATGTTTGGATAGTGAGAGTCAATACTGAAGGAGAGTTGGACTCAATGTATCTGAGCTCTACTTCTTAATATGCTCCTTCTTTAGCAGTTTCTCAGCATCAGGAAAGAATAAGATCTTGGAGAAAACAGTTATGAATGTCATGGGCACCGCTCTAGAAAGCAGTGTGGTACAGGAGAAAGAAATTCTCTAATAAGGCCAGCCAGAAGTTAAATCCTACCTCTAACACTTAGTTGCAGCTGCCATTTATATTTAGGACAAATCCTTGGTTTCTACATCTGTACATGTAGATAATGGGCACATCTGAGGAGTGCTTTAAGCAAGGAGAAAACCTACTATCACAGAGCACCTAACAAATAGTAAGACTCTTTTTCCCCCCTTTATAATTGGAAATCAAATTTTAGATGAATTTTCTTTAAAATGTTAACATTCCTAATATATCTGGGAAACTCTGATCTTCTGTAATCTGCAGAAGTTTCAAACCTCACAGGATGCCCATGATTTCACAATACTTTTTAACCCATATTCCATCTGAATTGATTTAGATACATTAGGTAACTTTACTAAATGATCCTACTTATGAATCTAATTGCTCAGCACATTTATGCTGAATTCTAATTTATGAACAATAAATTATTTGGCTTTTTTTTGTTGAGTCATATATCTCTTTTAGCTTTTTGATCTATGAAAGAGGTATCATTGTAACACAATTGGCTTTTTTATTCAATGCTTCCATAAGCTGAAAATGGTTCATAAAATGACCACTCAATAATTACTACTCAAACACAGAGAAAGAATCCAGGAAGAAAAGAATAGGTAAATACAGTTTTGATTTTGTTCTATTTAGCTTTCACATTTGTGAATAATGATTTCCTTCACTTGTAGGAAAAGTGTCCCTAAAACATCATTTGCTTCCCTTCCAAGTCAGAGAACACAGATATCCACTTCCATTTGGAACACCTGACCCTAGTCCTGTCTTGTTCCTTGCTTTGCCATCCTAAATCTACTCACCAAGTTTGGTCATTTCTGTTTCTGCTAACAGACTACTCTCTCAGAAAACCTTCTTGTAACAATAAGCAATAGTATGGACTCTTTCTATTCAGTGTAAAATAATCAAAGAAAATAACTACAGAATTTGAGAATCAAAAGAGTCAGGACAACTACTATATGACATTTAACAGGTTATCAAGGGCCAGAGAGGTTAATAAATGAAGTCGGAGTTCCACAGCTGGTCAGTAACAGAGGTGGCCTACTTAGCCAGTACAGAGGGAGCTCCAAAAAAGGCTTATTACTTACATTGTTTCTTAAAGTATGTTTCTCAGAAACTTGAATTCCAGGATGTTAATAGCTGTTGGGAATGGGGGGAAGATTCCCAAATAACATTGAAAGTCACTGAGTTAAACAAAGCCAACAGATTTTTTTGTTTTGTTGTTGTTTGCTGCAGGACTTCTCAGGGCCTTTATTATTTACTATTCTTATGTAAATCCAAAAGGAGACCACAGTCAGCAGTGTTTTCCAAACATTTTTAATCATGAAGTTTTGTTTCATTTTAGAAGTACTGTATGCACAAAGCGATCCATAAAATTATTTTGGGAAACGTAAAACTAATATATGCAACAAAATTACTTAAGACTTTTAGGTTTCAATACATTTCATTCTCTGCTTCTATGTGTGTGAACATCCACACAAAGACAGAAACATAAGCCAACAACTGGTTCAACAATATGCCATAAAAATCAAACTCACAGTCTATAATATAGAATAAGGACTTCAAAACTAGGATGGGTGTATATTGGTTCCCTACCATCTGATCTACAAAACCAGGAGAATTCAAACACATTTAACAAGCTGAAGGTCACAAAGACTATGTTACATCACTGGGATTCTTGCCTTTAGTTCAGCTGCTTTGGAACTGTAGTCAACAGAATAGTGATGCAGTTGAGAAAGTACAACAGATACTGTCAGTAACAAAATGAGGTTTACACAAGAAGAAAGGTCAAGATGCTTCGAGTCTGAATGTATGGAAGTGAGAAGGCATGCAAGGTCACAGGACTTAGCACAAACCTGAGAGCTGTCTTTATTCTCTGAGGCCCCCAAATTACCATCTGTGTAAGAGACTCCCTGAACCAGGAAAAGGAAGATCTTTCCATCTCTGCAAGTGTACTGTAAAACCACAGGAATGAAACAGCTTGTTAGGCTCCCTGTGGAATTTGCTGTCTGTAAGCCCACAGGGCTCAGACGACTGTTGAATAACTGCGTTGGACCTTTCTCCAGGACAAACCTTGGCCCAGGCTAGGTATGTGGCAGCTCTGCAGCCAGCAGGTTTTCACAAAGTGGGAAAGACAGAACTGCTGGCTGGGGCCCATTACAGACTTTCAACAAGGTGGAGGCCTCTGCAGGAGGACTGGATCAATGGATCCACTCAATATGACGACCTTTGTCCCACTGAGGAGGCAGCTTCTTCAGTGTAGGTGAAACTCAGGACATTTCCTCTGTGTAGGGAGGCATTATCTTCTCATTTTTTTTAAAGTTCATATTATTAAAAAGTAACAATGTTTTATAGGAATTTCCTCCCACAAAACTTAAGATGCCCTAAATGCAGCTGATCATTTAAATT
This sequence comes from Rhinopithecus bieti, assembly GCF_001698545.2. NCBI lineage: Eukaryota > Metazoa > Chordata > Mammalia > Primates > Cercopithecidae > Rhinopithecus > Rhinopithecus bieti. The sequence continues at coordinate 592,923 of NW_016827546.1, forward strand.
CTTCAAATTCTTTTTTTTTTTTTTTTTTGAGACGGAGTCTCACTCTGTCGCCGGGGCTGGAGTGCAGTGGCCGGATCTCAGCTCACTGCAAGCTCCACCTCCCGGGTTCACGCCATTCTCCCGCCTCAGCCTCCCAAGTAGCTGGGACTACAGGCGCCCGCCACCTCGCCCGGCTAGTTTTTTGTATTTTTTTTTAGTAGAGACGGGGTTTCACCGTGTTAGCCAGGATGGTCTCGATCTCCTGACCTCGTGATCCGCCCGTCTCGGCCTCCCAAAGTGCTGGGATTACAGGCTTGAGCCACCGCGCCCGGCTCTTCAAATTCTTTGAAGAGCCTTTAAGGGTGGGCCAGGTAACTCTTGCCATTTCACAGATGGACTGTACAATAGCACAGCAAAATACTGGCAACATTCTAATGGTAATTAGGACAAGCGTTCAAGGTAGCAATCTGTATAAAGGATGAAATGGTTTCCTTATAACCCACCTCATATCCAACATGTAAGGGAAGAGAGAGCTGAATAATCAGTAATGTATGAAAGAAAAATATGAAGTAGGAAAGGAAGGCAATAGAGAAAATATCTTTTATCTTCCCACATTACACACTGCCCTCCCACTGAAACATTTTAAATCCCTTTTCTCTTTAAGAAATAATACATGAAAATTGAAAACAAAGTTAAGCAGAAAGATAAATAAGAACTTGTAACTCCAGCCTCCATCACTAAAATGTTGGTATATATCCTTCCAAACTTTTTAGTACACCTATATATGCTCGAAATAGAATCATATCTATATATTGCTTTGTAATCTTACATTTTTACTTTACATTTTATGCTGAGGACATCTTTCTATGTCTATAAAAAATAATCCTGGCCACTCCATCTGTAAGAGCAGAGAAATACCAGGTAAGGAATACGGACTCTGGGGTCAAACAGGTGAGAATTCAAGTCTCATGTTGGCTGCTTTATAACCATGTGACCCTCAGGAAGCTGTTATTTTGTCTAAGTCTCAAGTTTCTTATTTATGCAATGGAGATCACAACGATACCTACACTTCACAGGCTACAGCTAGAATTAAAATAATGCATGTAAAGTAATTAGCAAATACCTGACACGACAGTTATGTGCTCGATGTTAAGTAGCTATCGTTATTAGCAGTAGTGAATATTCTATTATATTACATTTTTGAAAAAATTCAATTTTCTATTGTTTGGCATTTAGATTATTTTTATTTTTTTAACCTTTTATTTTGAAATCATTATTGACTTATAGGTAGTTGCAAAACAGTAAAGTCCCACATACCCTATACCCAGTTTTTCCCAGTAGTTAGTTACGCCTTACACATCTATGATACAATATAAAAATGTGGGAGTTGACATTAGTATAATCTACAGATTTTATTCAGATTTCGCCAGATTCACATGCACTGATCTGTTTATATGTGTGTGGGTATGAGTAAATGCAATTTTATCACATGTCCACATTCCTGTAACCAGCACCACAATCAGGATACGGAACTTTTCATCACTACAAGACCCCTTGTGCTACCCCTTTATAATCACACTCCCCTTTACTTCCTTCATCTCCATAATTATATCATTTCAAAATATTTATGTAAGTGGAACCCTATGGATATGGTTTGGCTGTGTCCCCACCCGAATCTTATCTTGAATTGTAGCTCCCATAATTCCCATGTGTTATGGGAGGGACTCAGTGAAAGACAATTGAATCATGGGGGCGGTTTTCCCCCAAACTGTTCTTGTGGTAGTGAACACGTCTTATGAGATCTGATGGTTTTATAAGGGGTTTCCCTTTTCACTGAGCTTTAATTCTCTCTTGCCTGCCATCACGTAAGACAAGCTTTTTGTCATCTGCCATGATTGTGAGGCCTCCCCAGTCACATGGAACTCTTTATAAATTACCCAGTCTCGGGTATGTCTTTATCAGCAGCATGAACATGGAGTAATACCCCTATGCCATGTAATGTTTTGAGATTGGCTCTTTTCTCTCAGCGTAATGTCCTTGAGATCCATCCAAGTTGCTATGTATATCAATAGTTTGTTCCTTGGTATTGCTGAGTAGTATTCGATTGTATGGATGTACCACAGTTTGTTTAACCATTCGTCTGTTGAAAACCACTTGAGTTTGTTTCCAGTCTTTGGCCAATACAAATAAACTTGCTCTGAACATGGGTATAGATTTGTGTGTGGACAAAAATTTTCATTTATCTGGAACAAATGCTCAGAAATGAGTGTTAGGTTGCATGGTAAATGCATGTTTAGTTTTATACAACACTGCCAAACTGTTTTCCAGAGTGGCTACACCATTTTACATAGCTACAAGAAATGTATGATAGATTAAATTTATATGCATTTTCACCGGCATTTGATACTATATTTTCTTTTAACTTTGGCTCTTCTAATAGGCGTGTAGTGATATCTCATCATGGCTTTAATTTGCATTTTCCTAATGGCTAATGATGTTGAATACCTATTTCTAATTTTTGATGTGACAATGCAAAATGGATACTTTGTTTGGATAAACTCTAAGTTAATTCCTACAATGAATTCTTCAAAGTGGAATTGCTAGATAGACAGATTTTTAAAATAGTGGGAAAATAATATCATATTGCCCTCCAGAAAATTACCAGTTTACACTCCCATCAGCATCACATGAACTGCTCAGCTTTGAAATTACTAACTCTCTCCCCTACAAGGTTAAAAAGACGGTTCTTGCCAATACATTCTCCACTACCAGGGAAATAAAATAAAAATTAGGTTTCCCTAAATCTTAATAGAGCAGAAAATGAACCAACTAAGATACCCTCTCTAAGGACATCTCACATTCAGATATGCATTTAACATTTTCATCAAACACACTAGGAAGACAGAAAACTCATTTACCTTTATGGGCAATATGACACAGATCTTCTTGCATTTTAGAAAACTCTGATGAGGTTTCAGAGCCATCCGAATAATTTTTCTCTTCTCCAAAATCTAGTGTTGACAAATTAGGATTGGAGGAGTGTAGTCTTACTGGGCCAGAAAAAGGTTTGGGGACCTGAAGTAACACCAAAGGGAGATATTTCTTTTCAGATGCAGATTGCTTAGAATATTTACTTGATTCTAAGATTGAAATATAGTAACAGAAAACATTTTATAGGTAGGTCTTTCTACTGAGTGATCACTTATTTTTAAAAATGAGAACTCAAGACAACACTTTCCACAGCAACTTGCTTTTGTGAGCTAAAATGGGTGAGAAATCACATCTTCTTTTGGAAATGATAGAAGCATTAAAGCTTTAGGTTGAAAATGACAGCTAAAGCTGCCAGGCTTTCTCATTTATACTCAATTCCTTCCTCATGGCAATAATCATCCATGTATCCAGGCAGTTAGTAATGGATAGGTTTAAAATGCTTTCCTTTGTACCTAGGGCTTCTACAAAACAAATGACCTTCATTTGTACATGGACCTTCTTTACTTCCAAAGTGCTTATCTTCAGTCCATAAACTACTTTGAACCAAAGAGTATACAAGAGTGTATCAGGTGACCTAACCAGAAGCTTGAGATTTATGTTGATTCTAAAAATGTTGCAAATTAATATGCAACCGTTAAGCTGTAAATCTTGGCCTGTGGCTTAGCTGTGCACTGGGAAAGCTCCTCGCATGCATGACACAGTGAATCCTGGATGAGGGATTGGGAGTTTGAAGATAAGAGGCCAAGGAGAATCTACACCATGTCCTGTGCCCAGAGAATCATGCCTGTGGGCTTAGAGGGATGACAAATCCATGGAGCATCAGCAGAAGACACAGGTCAGAGCACAGAGTAACTGCAGCCACAAAACAAGGCACAAACACAAGCAGGGAAGAGCACAGGCAGGCTCAACAGTGAAGATGGGGAAACCAAAAGCCCTAGAAATGGCAGCAGTCCCTGCAACCTCACCCCCTTTTTCCCTTAGAAAATATTCTCTCCCTTGCCCACGATCCATTATGTGCATATCCTAGCACCCAGACAGTCTAAGCGATTCAATTCATCTATCTGCAGAGTACATTGGAAAGAACAACTACAGAGTATTCACTCATCTATTCTCCTAGCTGGGGCAAGGCAGCTCCCAGCACATGGCATGCAGAGCAGGGCCAATGAAGAAACCAGTCTGTCGGGGGAAGCCATGGTTACCTGCAGTGTTCCTTTAGCATCTTTGCCAATAGCTCTGGACCGCCACCTCCTTTGTGGTCTTTTTTCCTTTTTGGGACTTTCAAAAGCTCCACCCTTTGTTTCAAAACAGGAAAGAGAGCACAGACAGTAAAGTCCACCAAACCGACAAGGATAAATGCATAGCAAGGTGACTACCTCCATCCCCTTGACTTTGGCTGAAGCAACTGACCACAGCATCCCACTGTTAGTGAAAGGCTGGGAGGAGAAAGGAAAGCAGAAGAGGGCCAGAATGTCAACAGAAGAGGAGTCGGGCTCACCTGGATGGCGTTGATAGCTGGTGCCGAGTATGTCCGATGCAGGACATCCATGCTTTGCAGGAGCTGGCTCATTTCTACCAGGTAGGCATGACAGTGTGCCAGGTCTGTGGGGGAAAAGAGGACAGTGCTCACAATGGTCCACTAGCAAGAGGGATCGCTGTGCTGTCCCCATGCCAGCTACTTTTCCTTATTTATCTGTGGTTGATTTTCTTTTTTCATCTGTAAGGATCGGAAATTTTACTTCCCTTTTTACAGGAAAGGCTGTAGACTCTAGTGGTTAAGGGCACGAATCTTGAGAACCAGGCTGCCTCAGTTTGAATCCACTTAATGAACTGTAACTATTGAGAAAATTGCAAAACTGCATGCCTCAGCTTCCTCATCACAAAGACGGGGACAATTATACATGTAGATCACAAAACAGTTGTGAGAATTAAATGAGTTGATATTGCAGAGTTCTTAGAAGAGTGTTTGGCACAGAGTAAAAACTAAATAAATCAGCCATCATCATCATCATCATTAAGTTTAATCCTGTAGGAATATGCTGACGCTATCCACTTGTCAGGACCTAATGCACATTAATAAAACTAAAATGAAAGTTGTACCAGTCTCTAAGGAAAACTTTATCAATCACGGACCTGCCTGAGGATCATAATGAGCCTCTGCAGATGGACCTGAGCAGACATAAGAAGACTCTCCAACCAGATCCCAGTCGCTAACCCAAAAGATAGTCCATAATTTGCTGTTCGCTGGATGCTGATGGATGTTTCTGCTAAAGAATACAGGCCCAAATGCCTTAGGCTAGAGGCTCTCACACTTTGATATCATCAGGATCACCTGGAGACCTTGTTAAACCATAGCTCACTGGGCTCTACCCCTAGTTTTTGATTCAGTACATCCGGGTTGAGCCTGAAAATGTGCATTTCTGATAAGTTCCCGGGTGGACGCTGCTGCTCCAGAGACAAGGCTCCAGCGACTGCTTTGACAAGCTGTCACTCGGTAAAGCTCATGAGTGATGTTTATTGGAGGGGCAAAGCCTACATGGTCCCAAGGGTGATACTACCTAGATTCAACAAGAGATAATGCAATTTTCAAGGCTGCCTCTTGTATCTTTCTCTAACAGTGGTTCTCAATCATGGCTACACTTTTAAATCAATTGGAGAAATCTTCTAAATTATATATGCCTAAATCCCACCCCCAGACAATTCAATCAGAACACTCCCAATCCCGCTGTGGATCTTTTCGGTTTTTAGTTCCCTAAGTCAGTCTTGGCTAATTAAGGTTGAGAATGCTGAGCTTCCTTATGGCAGGCGCCTTATCAAAATCACTTGGGGAACTTTGGAAAATTAGTGATACCAGGGCCCTACCTCAGACCAATTTAAAGAGATGATTTGAGACAGAGGACTGAGAATGGGTATTACTGCATTTTAAAAGTCCTCTGGGTGATTCTAATGTGCAGTCAGGGTACAGAACACCTAAGTCGTGAAGATCTCCATCTGATCACCCCCTCACCTCTAGCACAATGATTCTCAATCTTGGGTGTGTGTCAGACTCTGCCCTTGGAGACTGACTTAGAGGCCCATGTGGAAATCAGGCATCAGTATCAGGCATCAATACTGAAGGAACAGAAGAAGAAACCTGTCTGCACGTACAGCCAGGTGAAGATGCAAAGATCTGCAAGGAGAGTGTCTCTTGTTGATGATGGGTACAACCTTTACAAGCAAAATATGGAAGAGAATGTGGACAAGCAAAGGGGAAGGACACAAATGCACCTGAAGTGTAAACACCAAACCAGTATCATCTAATAGCCACGACAGAAAGCAGAGGTTTCAAGTCACTCTACCTTTGGAGCATTTTTCCATGTCCTCTGAAGACTGTAACCATAATGGAACTCGTGTCTCACCACCGCAAGAAAATGATACATTGCTTCCAGTTTGAAATAAATTCTGCTTTGATATACTGCTACGCTGTTCCACAGATGACAAAAGCACATTGTAAATGGAAACAGAACCAAGCAGGGACATGTTAAGGTAAAGGATAACAGAGTGGGTTAGTCACTAATGGACACCATTTGCCTATAATGAGGAAGGAGCTTCTAGCTAAGTACTAAGACCTCTGACTATCACCCTGGTTTGGCCATACCATGCTATGATATGGCATGCTTGAATGGTGGACCTTATTTTCTTCTTTTATCACATATTAATAATAACACCAAAACAATAATATAAATGTTTGGAACTATTTTGCAATCCTGCATAGCTACATGCATACCTACTGTAGTTTACAACCAGAAAAGGAAACCAAACTCAAACCAGTCAGGACAAAGCTAGTTCATTCAGAGATGCTAAATTCCTCCTTATTCTTCAGTCACTGTCCCCCCCAAATAATAGATGCTCATCTGGTCTTGCTTCTGACTCAGTGGGCAAACAGACTAATTAAATACCACCCCAAGCCTACCTGCTTGTCCCTGAAAACCTTTCCTTCTTCGGAATTAGCTCCCAAGATAGGACTCCACAAAACAAAGCCACCCCGTTCTCAGATTCATTATTGGCAAAACACTCATTACCTTCCTACTTGAAATGGAGTCAAACACCCCAGATGCAGAGTCTGTGACAGTGGACCCTGAGAAAAAGTGATTAACTTCATGTGGAAACATGGCAATTTCATTCTGACGATACATTCTGTGATGGCGAAGTTTCGATACCCACTCATCAAAGACTTCTTCTGATTTGACCTGTGATGTATTCAATTGAAAAAAGGAAAGAAGAGAATCACTCACGGGAAGGAACAATTACTCATCAAATTGAGGCCACTCCCGAAATCCGCTTTTTCAGTTGGTACATAATTTCAACAGCCAGGCGCAGTGGCTGATGCCTGTAATCCCAGCAATTTGGGAGGCCGAGGAGGGAGGACCACTTGAGCCCAGGAGTTTGACACCACCCTGGGCAACATGGTGAAACCCTGTCTCTACAAAAAATACCAAAAAAATTAGCCAGACATGGCGACACACGCCTGTGATCTGAGCTACTCGGGAGGCTGAGGTGGGAGGATCACTTGGGCCTGGGAGGTTGAGGCTGCAGTGAACCGAGATTGAGCCACTGCACTCTAGCCTGGGTGGCAGAGGGGGACTCTGCCTCAAAAAAAAATACATAAATAAGAAAAGGAATGGAGAAATAGGCTCTCACTGACTGTTTACATTGATGTGGTCCACAGGAACAAGTTTGAGAAAGAAATGCAGAGTAAAAATGATCTTTATAAAGTATGTATTTTGGCTTTCTATGAGTGAATCCAACTGTTATTTATTTATTTGTTTGTTTGTTTGTTTGTTTGTTTATTTGAGACGGAGTCTTGCCCTGTCGCCCAAGGCTGGAGTGCAATGGCCCGATCTTGGCTCACTGCAACCTCCACCTCCCAGGTTCAAGCAATTCTCCCGCCTCAACCTCCCGAGTAGCTGGAATTACAGGCATGCACCATCACGCCCAACTAATTTTTTGTATCTTTAGAGTAAAGACAGGGTTTCACCATGTTGGCCAGGCTGGTCTTGAACTCCTGACCTTGTGATCTGCCTGCCTTGGCCTCCCAAAGTGCTGGGATTACAGGCATGAGCTACCGCGCCTGGCCTGTTATGCTATTTTTAAGAAAACAGAACACTGCCAATCATATTAAGCAACAAATAAATTGAAATTTATATTTATCTGCCTCTTAAAGCATTTCTAAGTTCTCTAATCCCAGCTTCTCTATCCCTACTGAAAATATGAGCACCATTTTTCTTTTTAAACTCTTCTCTAATTCAGACTTTTCAGATCAATCTTTTCTGAACTGGAATGAATTAGTAAATTCTTCCTAAAATATTTAACCTTGTTCATCTCTCCAACAAAGAATACATTGCTGAGGAGTATATGTGATATGGTTTGGCTGTGTTCCGTGTCCCCACCCAAATCTCATCTTGAATTCCCACATTTTGTGGGAGGGACCTGGTCAGTGAGAGACAACTGGATCACGGGGGCAGGACTTTCCCATAGTGTTCTCGTGGTGGTGAGTGGGTCTCACAAGATCTGGGGGTATTATAAAGCGGGGTTTCCCTGCACAAACTCTTTCTTTTTGCCTGCCACCATCCACAGAAGATGTGACTTGCTCCTCCTTGCCTTCCGCCATGACTGTGAGACCTCCCCAGCCATGTGGAACTGTAAGCCTATTCACCTCTTCCTTTTGTAAATTGCCCAGTCTTGGGTATGTCTTTCTCAGCAGTGTGAAAATGAACTAATATAATATGTTAATGAACATGAAGGTTATCTGAAAGAACATTTCTCCCACTCTCAGAAATAAAGCACTGTACAGCAATATTATTTTTCCAACTTTTTTTCCTCTCATACTCACAAACCTTTAGCCATTCTCTCCATAAATGAGCAATCATCAATTTCTAATTTCCATGAAGAATACTGTTTGTAACTAGTAGTTTTTATTTAAAGATATTTCAAACATTTATAAAATATATGTGATATATAGAAAAAGAATATAACAAGCACCTATATACCACAAATATTTCCTAAAAGTCAATTTTGGCCAGGCACGGTGGCTCACATCTGTAATCCCAGCACTTTGGGAGGCTGAGGAGGGTGGATCACGAGGTCAGGAGATCGAGACCATCCTGGCCAACATGGTGAAACCCCGTCTCTACTAAAAATACAAAAATTAGCTGGGTGTGGTGGTATGCACCTGTAGTCCCAGCTACTCAGGAGCCTGAGGCAGGAGAATCGCCTGAACCCGGGCGGGAGAGGTTGCAATAAGCCGAGATCGTGCCACTATACTCCAGCCTAGGTGACAGCGAGACTTAGTCTCAAAAAAAAAAAAAGTCAGTGTGTGTGTGTGTGTGTGTGTGTGTGTGTGTGTGTGTGTGACAATGCATTGATATTTTCAAAGTAAAAAAAATGATAGATAACCATATATTAGAACACTAAGACTTATGAAGCTGTAATTTAAGATACTCCAAAAGGATGCACAGTAGGATAACTTCCAAGACGAAAAGTTCAGGTCAATTTGTGAAAATCTTTACTAATGCCAGAGATGAGAGCTAGGATATGCAAATAAATGCCAGCAATATCACTCACTGAGGAACTGTTAGGTTGGCTCTAGTGCTGATTGTTAGAAGTACCTATAAGACTGGAAGCACCTGCAGGGGCTTTTTAATGTGTCATTTACAGGAAGAAGCAATACAAACAGACTCACACCTATTTGTCTCCCCTAAATTATGTTCTTGAAATGTATTTCATTTCCCAGATGTGGTTAAGAGGAATTTTACAGGAATCTTGTGTCATCCTTTGCTCTGATCTATTCTCAGAGGCCCTTATAAGTCAGTGCCCAAGCACTCATCTGAACTCACTTTTTTATCAGTTAAACAAGGTAGAAAAATAAGAGCACTATATTAAATAACTGTCCAGGGTCCTGTTCCAGTCTCTCAAGTAGTTCTAGGGTCGTGGGTGAACAGCCGCTTAATCTCTCTGCCATCCAGGATCCCTTATCTATAAAATAAATGGGATCAAACAGCCCACAATTTAAAACTGCCTGACTGAGTCTATTAACTAGAACCCTCAAATAACTATACTTGGCTACGCTAAGAATCAGAGCTGATGTTCAAAAGAACGAACAAGAAACCAAACAGAAATTAAAGCAAATCACATAGAGAAATATTAAACTGCGTTTATCACAGTATTAGCATTCAATATATTTTAGGGTATTCTAACCCTTTAAAAATTATTAATTCATAATTACTTTTATTTTGTTAACCAGAATAGTGGGCAAATAAGAACCTATTAATTCCTGACCATGTCAAAATACAGAGCTAAGATTCATTGAAAGTACCTGGAGAAATAACCTAAACTATTCTAGTGGAGACCAATCACTGCAACAGAATAAAGGATAGTATTCTTTCTTAAATTTCTTTTTTCTCTTAAGATATAGGCTTTTCCCTCCCATACTTCACACCAGTCATTTGCAGCCAGGGGTGGTTTTATCCTCTAGGGAACGCCTGGCAATGTCTGGAGATATTTTTGGTTGTCATAACTGGAGAAGGATGCTACTGGCATCTAGAGAGAGGGCAGGTGGCAGGGACACTGCTCAACATCCTGCTATACAAAGTCAGCCTCCCACAACAAAGCATTATCCAGCTCACAATGTCAATGGTGCTGAGGCTGAAAAACCTTGCTTTACACAATTAGCTACACCCAGAGATACAGTTAGGCTAGGAAATAGTGAAGATTTGACTGTCTTGCCCATTCAACCAACCACAGGTATGTGGTCCACACAGCTCAATCACCACACACATGCCATAGAGAGGACAGGGACACACTGAGACAAGGAGCTCATGATCTCATGCTTTCATTTTCCTAATCCTCGGGCCCCATTCCCAATATCTCAAGTAATTTTCCCAAGTAAGAAAACAGTCTTAGTATTTTCTCAATTAATTTCTAACACTCGGGTACCATCCAACAAGCACATACAATAACTACACTTCCTGAGTTTACCCTGGGCCAGGCACTAGGCCAAGTTTTCTACATGCAGCCCGACAAGATGAGTGTTATAATAATTTTCATTTTGTTTTAGGTGAAAAAACTGAGACTTTCAGAGATAAGTAATTTGCCAAAGTTCAATGGCTAGTGAGTAGCCACATCAAGATTTGAACCAGATCTAGATCTCACGCTTCATGCTTTGACTATCTCTACCATCGGCAGGAGAGACAGCACAAGAGGGTAAGCAGCTTTGAAGTACTATTTGGGAACCCACGCTTTAGGGGAAAAATTCCTGACATTTCACTACAATATTAGAATTTTAGTGGGATTCCTATAAAATTAGCCAAAGTGATAAAACAGGTCTCCATGGCCTAAATGTTATATATATTTCAGGAACACATTTTAACCTATAGTAAATGGTTCTTCACTAAAGATGTGACTGCCTGAGTGGAGATGGTTCGGAAACAACATTTTTCATTGTTGACTGTTGTCACAATCACTGGGGGCAGGCTGGTATCTAGGGGATGAGGTGACCAGGAGGCTAAACCTTCAAGCAGTGCTGACAGTCCTGCACAATGACATCCCATTCAAATACCAACACTGTCCATGAGAAACACTTTGGTAATGAAGGTCTTCTACATGTTGGCTGAATACCCACAAGGCATCACCAACAGTATAATAACTGACAATCCTTCCCCAACATAAGTCAACTCTGCACAGTGGGAAGCAGCCTCACCTTCAGATGGTAGATGTGCTCCTCGGTGTCAAGGTCTATGCATTTTGATGACTTCTTTACAGACATCACTGAGAGCCCGACGTCAATGCAGCCATGCAGCTTCTCTCTCTCTATCTGCAGAGGTACCAAGAGGGTCACTTGGGAACCACGGTGTTAAAAGCAGCAGTCACAACCCTGACACACCCTTCCACACCCACTGACAGTAAAATCACAAACACTGCGACTTGAGCCAGGGCTGAGTTACGTGCTGGACATGCACTGTCTTCCTGAATCTCTGAGGTAGGAAGTACTCTCCCCATTTTACAGATGAAGAAACCGGGGTACAGAGGGGTTAAGTAACAAGCAGTTTACACAGTCAGGATGTGAGGGAGCAAAAGAGTCAACACTGTGGGTTGACTCCCATAGCAGTGAATTCACCTGTCAACTGCACTGCCTCCCGCTGAATTAGTTTCTGGTGTCTGCATTCATTTAGAAGTGACGCATTAATAAAAGAAGTGAGAGCAGGGGACTGAGAGGACAGGAAAGGAAGAAGGGAGAAGAGCAGGACTCCTTCAAGGGGCAGGACAAATGGTCATTCAGAGCCCTCACACACCAACTGCCTGGGATTAATTTGAAAAGGAACTTCTTCACCCAGGGCCTTCTCCCCTGAACCCCTTGGTCACAGTACAAGAGAGAGGGACGCCCTATGTTTTGTTCCTGTTATCTAGCTGCGAGGATGTATTCTCCCACCCGGGGAACTCCTTAGCACAACCTTAAGACCAGAACAGACCTTTGCATGCCCAGAGAGTGTTGGGGGAGCCCCTGCACCTGGACCTGGTGGAGGAACTGAGCCTGCCTGGAACCCAGAGCTCAGACAGAAGTGATTCCCCTCTATGATTTCCAGTTCTGAGAGAAGCTACCCTCAACTATATGCACTCTCATCTCTGAGCTGATGGTTACCCCTTTAGGATTCTTCAATACCACACCGGGCCCACGAAAAGACTTACATCAGTTTGGCTCTTGGCATATTTCAAGATTCCTTTGTCCAGATAGAAGAATCTCTGTGGGGAAGAAAGTATTATTAATTAAGACATTCAATTTAGGTGCCCTTTTCTTGGTCTCAAATTACAACTAGAAATTAAATATGAGTGCCTAAGAACCAGGTGCTGAGTGTCAGGGCAGTGTGAATGCAAATAAAGGGGAGGCCAAGACCAACCTTACCTTGTGCCAGCCTTTTAAGGGCCATTTCCTCTTTTTCAGCAAAAATCCTTTCTGAACTGGTGGCTCCTGGGTGTAATTCATCTCCCCTCTCAGTCCTTCCACCACTTCCCAGCTGTCCTGTTCCAGCAAAAAAGTTGATGTTAAATGTCTACCTTTTGAAAATAATAATGGTAAAAGCACTGCATCCTATCAGTAAATTTATTCAAGATGGGGGGGCTGGCTGGGTTTGTTGGGGAGAAGAAATCCAAATTTAATTTCCATACAGTCCCTGGGCTTCATAGATTTAATTCTATAATTTAGTGGCATCAAATTTCAGTTTTTTTAAAGCTCTTTTTTTGAGAAGAGAATGTTTCCTTCGGTGTTTGAACCTTAATAGGCACAGCTAAATGTAAAGATTTTCCTGTAAGTTCTATTTTTGTTCACTTTGACATTACCATGCAATTACTGTTTGCTCAGCACTAGACTTCAGTCTGAATTTTAACCAGAAGAGAGAGTGTGTGTGTGGTGTGTTGATGGGGGAAGGAAGTTGGTTTAAGAATTGGCTAAAAAGTATGAGACAATGCAAATCAGTAAATATGACAACTTGGTTGAAATAATTATTTTGTTGAAAATCAGCATCCACAAATTCTAGGTATTTAAATGTACCGGAAATCTGGATGCATTAAAAGTATATTTTTGCAACAAGAACTTTCACTCTTTTTTCCCAGAAATTTGTTTTTTCCATCTTTTTTTGTTTCAAAAAATTTTCTTTCTTTGGCCAATTATTACAAACAGTTTTTACAACTAATCTTCTACTATTGGCTATTTAGGTTATTTCAACTAATTGAAAAAGAATTTTAAAAGAAATAAAAAAGAAAAACACTAAAAGTTCTGAAAATTTACTTTTAAATACTTAAAAAGGAATACATCATTGCTAATCACCTGAAGATAAACCAAAAGTGGCAATACTTCAGTGACTGGGAGAGTT
>NW_016827546.1:606934-609855 GCF_001698545.2 Rhinopithecus bieti
AAAGAAAACACTAAAAGTTCTGAAAATTTACTTTTAAATACTTAAAAGGAATACATCATTGCTAATCACCTGAAGATAAACCAAAAGTGGCAATACTTCAGTGACTGGGAGAGTTTATTTTATTATTATTTTAAATTTTTTACTGGGATATAATTTACATGAAATGCACGAATCTTAAAGAGTATGCCTTGATAAATTTATACATTTATACATATACTTAGTAACTGCCAGCCAGATCCAACAGAAAATATTTCCAACACAGGGTAATTAAGTTTTGACAAGCATGACACTTTAGCCAAGATTTCACCTGGACTAACTTGCTCTGAGTCAAATCTCCAGCCCACAAGCAGGTGCTACAGACAGAAGCCAAAGGCACTGGGAGATGGACAGTGAGTCTGAACCAGCACCAGGAGGCAGTTAGATTCAAGTCCTGGGACACAAGTGGTCTAATAGGGAGGGCACAGAAACCACACAAGGTCCTGAGTGGCTCAGGCTCAGTTTCTGTGTTGTCCTCAAGTTCAATACGTGGGACCCACCTGCTAATGAGAACCCTTTCCTACGTTAGCAACGGAACTCTTTACATCATGATCGTGATGGGTCTGTCTTCTATCTGATAGCACTTCACTGTGAATCCAATTAAAGGTACATTCCAGAGTTTTAAAATATCACAGTGGTATTCCCAAGATCCAGAGTTGTGAAAGAGACTTCTTCAATGGAAAAAAGCAAAGCTTAGAAAAAAGATCCAGCTTTTAAATTAAATGATTTTTTTAAGGAAGGTAGCAATGTTGAATGAGATTTCTTCATAGCAATTATTACCAATTATTCCAAGTCACTTAATTACACTCAGACAATAAATGCATACAAATAAGTGATGGGAAGTCAGATTTCCTATTACTTAAAAACACCAAAAAAAATCTTACTTGAATTTATTTTAGCTCAGAAAGCCATTCCTCAAAATTTAACACACTTTACCCGTCTAAATGTTAATGAACCTTTAAGGTTGTCAAGTTAAAACTTCCACCTCAAATTTCACCCCCTCCAGTGGAAAATACCATTTAATCCCTAGAGACTCCATAAGGACTCCATCTCACTTTTCCGGAGGTTCACCACTTACTTATGATAATATGTACATGAGATTTTATCATCCCTGCTGGACAGTAGGCTCCTTGAGGGCATAAAGGGTCCAGAGTATTTCTGATTTCCCCACAATGCCTAACCTGCTGTCCTGTGAATAGTATGCATCTGATTGGCAAATGAATAAACTTAGTCTTGGAATAAGTCTGCAAACAGATTTATCTTCTTGGAATGTCATAAATTAGTATGCGTTTGAAGTATGCCCAGTATCTTTGAGCCAAATGACTATTTACAAATGAGATACAATGCATCCATATTTGTTAAAGAAGGGGGTGTGAGTGTTGTTGTCATTGTTAAATAAAAATCCAAGACTTAAAATCCTCTGGAAAGTACTCTAAGTGGATCAAGTCCTTTTGATTTGTTTGTTTTAAGAGTCCCAGGCAGAAGCAACCTGCAGAGCAGTAATACTAAACAATCATGCACATCTGCTCAAAACACTCGATTGTTCTGAGCAAATACCAAGAGGAATCAGACGTTATTGCATCCTTTACAAAATTGAAAAAAAAAAAGGAGATAAGATCATACCTGTAAGTTTAAAGGAAAACAAGAATTAAATCTGAGAACTATTTCAAAAATTCCTGTTAGAACTGGATTGTTCCTCCTCCTGAGACAGAGTGCATTCCTATCAGTGAGCCATCAAGGAGCGCAGGGAATTAAAGCACATCTCTTGGCCCTTAACATACATAAACAAACAAAAATAGGAGGTGATTTTTTTTTCCTACAAAATATTGTGTTTTCTTCATTTTATCTTCCACCTAGGGTCAGAACTTGAAACTGTTACCAGGTTGGAAAAGCCAGATTTGAAATATTTAAGAAAGTGAAGACTCTCCTTGGCTAAAAAAGCAATGCAACCAACTCCTTTTCTGGACTCGACATCCAAATCTGACCCCCCCGCCCCACCGCCAACTCCCCTGTCACTGTCCATGAGTCATGAGGCCAACATCTAGCCTGGTGGTCCTCAGTGAGGTTGTGAGTGTTCCCTCGGGACCACTGTGGAATCCTGGAACCACTTTTGGTTGTGACAATGATAAGGAGATGCCTCTGGCATGGAATGGCTGGGAGCCAGGAATGTTAGAAGTCCCACAATGCCTTGGTCTTGCACAATGAAAATGCTGTCCCACACCCCAAAGACTTCCCAAAGTGCCATTAGCCATTTCCGTAGGTGAAATGTACTTAAAATCACTTGAGCATGGAACCGAACTCTGTTTCACACATACATCAAAGTATTTTCGCATGGTTTTTTGCACTCTTGGGATGTAAGTGCTGAGTAACTGAGGGAAGACTGTATTTTGTTCTTGTTGGAACTTTACCAAGTGTCTCCCACTATTTTAGAGAACGACGTTGCTGAAGGCCATGCTATTTGAGTTATTAATACAGCACACCTGTATCCTCTCCATTTGCAGTGGTCCCTTTCTATGTATAGGTATATCTGATCACTTCATTATGTCTTCTGGTGTGGTCATGCCTGGGCTTTTACATATTGAAATGTATGCTTTAACATTAACCACATTCGTTGAATTTTCCTTTATATTACAGTGAAGCATGATGCTGACATTTTCAAAATTATGTATTCAAGTAGGTGACATTAATAATGAATTTCAGCTGGACATAGTGGCTCATGCCTGTAATCCCAGGACTTTGGGAGGCTGAAGCAGGACGAACGCTTGAGCCCAGGAGTGTAAGGCTACAGAGAGCTATGAGCACACCACTGCACTCCAGCCTGGGTGAAAGAGTGAGACCCTGTCTCTTAAAAAAAGTGTGTGTGTGTGTGTGTGTGTATATATATA
>NW_016827546.1:612355-652152 GCF_001698545.2 Rhinopithecus bieti
AAAATTATATACATTATATATATTTACATATATAAATTATATATATACACACACAAATTTACAAGAGAGTAAAGCAATCATTAAAATACTGGTCATAATAAGAGGACATTGGTTACGTGGATGACAGGGTTAGGACCACTAATGAACTTGGTGCAAATTCTGTGTGCCGCTGTAAGAAAGAATACTAGGCCAGGACACAGCATATGTGAAATCACTTTGAAAATTGTAAAGGCTTTAATATTTTCTTGTAAGTAAGTCCTGTTGGTTCCATCTTCAAAATGTGTATTTTCTACTTCCTTCCTCTCGATTCCTCAGCCACCATCCTAACCTTGGCTCTCATCCATTCCATTAATTCCTCACTTGCACTAAAGTCAACAACCACTTATGGGGCCTTGTTGTGTCCTGTCCTTCATGCAATATAAAAATGAGTGTGACAAAATGGTTGTCTTTATTTCCACTTTGGCGATTTACTTATATTTTGGCCTCCCAGAATCTTCTCTTGATCTTTACCAACCATGCGAACTCTTCAGGATTTTAGTTTGGTTTCTACCTCCTTCCATGAAATTCCTAAATTATCCAAACCACATCAGTCACATATTCCTGTAAATCACATTATTATTACTGCCCATTACCAAATAATTTAGCAATTAATTAACTTGTAAGGTTTTTTTTTTCTTCCCTTTCATTTTTATCTCCAGTGCTTTCGTCTTTTCTTCCCACACTATCGCAGTGACCATTTTTTCAACCTGCTTAGAATCTTAGTAAAGTACTAAGTATATACATAGTAGGAACTAAAATATTTCTCCTGGTTTATTCATTGTTGGGGTCTCAAACCGAGAAAATAAGTTCTCAAACCAAGTAAATGGCACTGAGTAGCTGGCTTACAAAGAAATATTAAGCTGTATCCACAATTCTGCACAGCATGCCATTTAAATATACAGCGGGGTCGGCTGAAATAATACATAAACATAACAATATAAGCAATAATAATATAAAATAATTGGAGAACACTTTCTAGCTCCATGAAAGTAGGAACCTTTTCTGTCTTGTTCACTACTTAAAATAGTGCATAGTAGATATTAATAAATATGTTGAAAGAATACAGCAATTACAATAGCTAACACTTATTAAACATCTTCTATATTTCAGATAATGTGCTAAACACCATACTTACATGATCATGTTTAATTCTTGCACAACCTTTGAGATTAGATTTATTATTCTTTATTTTTTGCATGTGGAAACTGAGGGAGAGAGAATTAGGTAACTTCTCTGATGTTATAAAACCAAGTGATGAAGCCACCTGACTGCAGAACTTACATTTTTAATCATTCTGTCACATATTATAGCATACTGCATTTTTACTGTAGTTTAAGTATGTAAATTCTGATGAAGAAAAAGGAGTAAATCCCATTGGGTAGAGGAACAGTGGAGGGTCGAGACCTTGAGACAATTGGAAGGAGTTAAGAAACAGTGCAGTATGGATGGAGGCAAGTTAGGTCTTCAACCCTGCTCAGAGCTACCATTTTCCCTATCCTAAAGTCCCACCAAACAGGGAAGGGAAATTAGCCTGTGCATTTTAAGGCTGCCAAGTCTTTGCCATTCATTTTTTCGTATCTGGAAAGCCTGCCCCATTTCTTAGCCTGGTCAATTCTCATTTAGGTCCAAACCTCCTCCCTGGATGACAGTCACCTTGCACTATCAGCCTCCCTAGCTAGAACATGAGCTCAGTGAGGACAGGGACTGTGTCTTATTTATTACAATACTACTACCTGGGAAATAGGGGCTGAAATAAATATTTACTGAATGAGTCTGCAAAGCAAGGGGGGTATCAAAAGAATCCCCGAGAACCTTCAGGACATGGGACTTTAATAACGTGTGCTGGATTAGAATGAGTTGGCACTCAGGACAGAAAACAAGAGGGATGTTGATTTCTTTTGGCTAAAGGAACCAGGACTTAGGAGTGTCTCCTGGTGACCCATGAGTAGGGCACGCACCTTGAGCTGCATATCCTGAGACACAGTACAGGGTAGACTTGGGCCCTTGGGGAAATCAAGGCCCTGCTGACTTAGCCCAACACGGCTGCACTGATGTCTCGTCCTGTGGGGTGTCAAGCTTAAAGGTCACCATGAAGACCAGATGGAGAGAGAAACATGGGAGGGGTTGGGGGATGTGGCCTCTTAAGGTTTTTGCTTGAGTTTTCACTGAAGACAGTCTGGCGCTGTCATCTGGCACTAAATTTAGTCTGTTTTACTGAATGTCTGAAAAGTGCCAAAGATAGAAAGCTGCTTTGTGATTGCAAAGGCAGCTAAGCGTTTATTCATGCTCATGTGCTGGCCAAGTTAATTTCCATATTGCTGAGTGCACGAATTGAAAGCACTTCCCTTCAGCACAGCTGTTTCCACAGGCACCTTTCAAATGCTGAATCCTCAGTCACTACCCTTGCAGTGATGTCAGAAATAGAAAACAATTTAAACTTTTATTCTTCTTGCAGCTGAAGAGTGTTGGGGAAGAAAGTTTTGTGGTTGCCTCTCTCAGGCATGGTTGGAAAACGGGTGTCCTGATTACTTGTTTAATCTGTTTATCAGTTTTTTAAAAATCACAAGGCAATCATGTAATTTAATCTGTCTTTGATGATTTTAAAGGCATTACAGGATCTTCTACAGCCTATTAAGAAAGGCTAACAATCATCAGTATTACCTTTTATGATTGTTTTATGAACACTGACAATACTTGTCGATAGATTTTCAATTAATAGAATGACAGCTTTAACTGATGCTAGACCAAAACTGTACTCACATTTCAATCACTGAGAGCTGGAGTTGCTGTTTCTTGTTAGATGTTTCTCAGCTATGGTTGTTTGTTTATTTGTTTAGCACCAGCAGGTCTGATAGCAATGGCAATTTTTAAGAAAAGAAAAAATTAGCTGGGAGAAAGGTAGTGTATGAGCTCTCACTCAGTGCTTCTCAAACTGTAATTTGCATGTCAATCACTTGGAGATCTTGTTTAAAATGCAGCTTTAAATTCAGTACGTCTGGGGGAGGCCTGAGATTCTGCACTTGCACAGATGAGGCTATCACTGCTGCTGGACCATAAGCCCAACTTGAATAGCCACATTTCAGGACACCAGGCTGTCTCGAAAAATTGGGATTTGACTTGACAGACTCTGAGGGCAAAACCAGGACTAATGGGTGGGAACTACAAAGCCCTGGATTCTAGCTCTGCCTAAAGGATGGGTTGTCTTACTATCTACTGAGTGCTATGAAAAATAACAAAAACGACATGGCTGCTCTATGAAAGTGTCTGGAGTGTTCCGTCAGAGGCTGTGGCCACTTGGCAGAGGCACCACAGAGAAGATTCCAAGACTGGCAGGGAGTTTAGAACAAGTGAGCTACGAGATCCTTTCTAAATCTTCTATCATAAACTCATGTTGGACTAAACAGCAGCATTTGCGTTAGCCCTATAACCTCGGGTACAATTCCTGACTTTGGAATCTAAGTGAGAAAATTAAAGAAAGCAGGAGACTGAGGAATGAAGCTCCCATTTGGGTTCTGATGGCTACATGGGAGTAGCAGTCACTACCTGCCACTGTCACCATCCCTTCTTTCCCTTCACACAGAGATGTAGCTCTCCAATCTCACGCCAGGGCTAGGGAAGTGAATATCCAGATGATTCAGGCCCCAGAATGTTTCAAGTCTTATAACTTGGCTAGCCACAGACCAAAAACACTGGTGCCTTCATTACTTAGATAATGGGAGAATATTCACAGTCTTTGTGGTGAACCCTTGAGAAAGGTAAGGAAAAGCAGTCCTTGCCAGCAGCTGATACTGACAACAGGGAGACAAAACCCTGTGGGCTGCCAGTTCTGTCGGTGGCTCCACCTGAGGTCATTCCCATCCTGAGTTTCCAAAGAGAAAAACGCATTCCAACTGTATTGACCACAGATGGATTTATAGTTAAAACAGCATTAATAAAAACACTTCAATGCATGTATGACTTTTTCCACACTGTTGATTACTCACTCAACATTTATGGCTACAATTACTTTGGCATGTTTTTAGGCCCCTCAGATATATTTGGAAATCATTAATATATGTTAAATATTCCCCTAATGGTATCAAGCCCCGTAAAGCTACAAACAGCATCTTCTATGCATTTTTCTCTCCTCCTAATGCTCTGTTCGGAAAGCAGAGTCTCTTGGACTATTAAGGATGAAAACACCCAGCCCATAAATGTCATTCCTCTCTGGCCATGCAGCCCACTGGGGTGGTGATGGGGTTTTTATAGTTGCTATTGTGGTAGTGATTATAGTTACAAAAGTGACAACTACTATTTTTTTAATATGATGTACCTTGTGGTGATTCTATAATGAAACTATTATTATCCTCATTTTACAGATGAGAAAATTGAAAGTCCAAATTAGTTTGTGCAAGATCACAAACTATTAAGAGGCAGAACCCATTTGCAGACTGAGTCTGGAGATCCCACGCAGAACCTTGCAGCTGAGTGTCCACTTTGGACAAGATCACCTAGAAGCACACTAGCACTTAGCTGAGTCCATCCAGGGCCACCTACTGACCCTCCCCTACCAGTCCTGCCTCTCACCCCACTACTCTCTCCCCTAGAGGAACAAGTCTGTCTTTTGTTCCAGGGGCATGTTTCTGCCCTCCATATGCTTGTGGCTTAGTCAATAAAGACAAGGTAGCTCTGAACACCCAAGTAACTCAAGGGTCTCTTCTGGGCTTTTCTCTTCCCTTCAAAGTATACCATAATGATTGGCTTTCCTATACCATCATGGAATATTTAAGTCTCAGAGTGTGACAAAGAATGAGGAAGTCATTTACCCAGCTCGTTCATTTAGAGAAGAGAAATCTACACTGCGTGATTTGTTTGGGGCCACAAAAATGAGTGAGGGGCTTCTGAGGACCAGGACCCAGGTCTTTTGACTCCAACTCATGAGCACACACCATGTGTGGAGGGGAGAAAAACTCCAAAACAGGCTCCTATGTGAATGGGACTGGGGCCAGAGGTGAGACATTTTTCCTTCTTATATCACCCAGGACTGTTTTAATATTTTACCTTTATTACCTTTTAATTTAAAAAAATTTTCAGTGACATGTCACAGAGCCCTGCCCTTTGGTGTCTGAGCACAGAAGAGAATCACAGACTCTACACTCAGATATAATACTTCTGTATGCCAACTACAGGGCATTCACGATTCTTCAAGGAGACCCACTGCTTTGCTGGACGGCACCAGCTGAGAACAGTGTTCTCTCTTACAGAGTGCTCAAAACTATTTTTTCAGAGCTAATTGAAATTTGCAATCAAAGTAGAGATACATTCTGACTAATCAACACATGCATGACTTAGAATCACAGGAGTAGGTGGCAGAAGTTTAGCACAATAAACTCTTCTTTATCTTGATCCAAATCAGAAGTGTATTATTTTCACAGTGCTACACAACAACTGGTTCTCATAATGAGAACCTAGCGACAATGTTAAGATCTCAGAGAACTTTACAAATCAAAGAAGGAATGACTTTAGTGCTAAGTATGTTATAGTCCAGTTTGTAATGGAGCTTCCCTTTAATAGGGTGGTCCCTGCTCAAAGGTCCAAAGCTCATCATCAGGAACTAGAGATACAAAGACGTAAAATCAAGTGCTGGCTCTCAAGAATCTAACTTACATTACAAATGTTAATAAAAGGGATACCACAATGTTGAAAATTTGTAAATTGCAAATGGGAGATTGACACAAACCTGCTGCAGGAGCTCAGACAGGCATAATCTCCAAGGCCTAGATCCACCTGAGCTGGGACTTCCAGAAAAATTGACACACAGTAAGCAGCAGGGTGTCTTAGATTCTTGAGGCCAACTTGATGAGCAGTCACAAACTTTGGTGGCTGAAATAAACAGATACTTATTTTCTAGTAGTTCTGGAGGCCAGAGGTCCAAAATCAAAGTGTTGGCAGGTCCACGCTCCCTCTGGAGGATCTCAGGGGAATTCATTCATTCCTTGCCTCTCCTAGTTTCTGGGGGCTGCCAGCATTCCATGGCATACCTTGGCTTGTAGCTGCATCACTCCTATCTCTGTCTCCACCATCACATCACCTTTTCCTCTATGTCTGTCTTCTCCCCAACGTGTTTCTTTCTTTTTTTTTTTTTTTTTTTTTTTTTTTTGACAGAGTCCTGCTCTGCCGCCCAGGCTGGAGTGTAGTGGCCGGATCTCAGCTCACTGCAAGCTCCGCCTCCCGGGTTTACGCCATTCTTCTGCCTCAGCCTCCTGAGCAGCTGGGACCACAGGCGCCCGCCACCTCCCCCGGCTAGTTTTTTGTATTTGTTAGTAGAGACGGGGTTTCACGGTGTTAGCCAGGATGGTCTCCATCTCCTGACCTCGCGATCCGCCCGTCTCGGCCTCCCAAAGTGCTGGGATTACAGGCTTGAGCCACCACGCCCGGCCTCCCAACGTGTTTCTTATAAGGACATCTGTCAGTGAATTTAGGGCCCACCTGGATAATCTGAGATGCCCTCCTCATCTCAAATCTTTAAATTAATTACATCTGTAAAGATCCTTTTTCCAAATGTGGTAACATTCATAGGTTCCAGCATTAGGATGTGGACACATCTTGTTCTTTTAAAACAATGTATATATCTATAGGGTACATGTGCAATTTTCTTACATACACAGTTTGCATAGTGGTCAAGTCAGGGTTTTTAGGGTATCCATCACCATGTACATTGTATTCATTACCTAATTTCTCGTCCTCCTCCTCCCTCCCCCACCCTCACCCTCTGGGTCTCCGTTATCTAGATCATTCCACTCTCTATGTCCACCCGAACACATTTTTTAGCACGCACTTATGAGAACATGTGATATTTGTCTTTCTGTGCCTGGCTTACTTCACTTAAGATAATGACCTGGTCCAGTTCCATCCGTGTTGCTGCAAAATACATGATTTCACTCTTTTTGATGGCTCAACAGTATTCCACTGTGTGTACATATCATATTTTCCTTATCCATTCAATCATTGATGGAAACAGGTTGATTTTATATCTCTGATATTGTAAATACTGCTGCAATAAAAATATGAGTGCAGGTACCTTTTAGATATATGTATTTCTTTTCCTTTGGTTAGATACCCAGTAGATCATACGGCAGTTCTTCTTTCAGTTCTTTGAGAAATGTCCATACTGTTTTCCGATGAGGCTGTACTAATTTACATTCCCACTGACAATGTGAAAGAGTTCCCTTTCTTCTGCATCTTCACCACCATGTTGTTCTTTGTCTTTGTATTAATAGTCATTTGACTGATACAAGATGGTATCTCATTGTGGTTTTGATTTGCATTTCCCTGATGATTATGTTGCACATTTTTTCATATACCTGTTGGCCACTTGTATGTCTTCTTTTGAAAAATGTCTACTCATGTCCTTTGCTTGTTTTTTAATGAGATTATTTGTTTTTTGTTGTTGTGGTTGCGCTGTTTGAGTTTCTTGTATATTTTGGATATTAGTTCCCTGTTGGATACATAGCTTGCAAATATTTTCTCCCATTTTGCAGGTTGTCTGTTCACTGTTTATTATTTCTTTTGCTGTGCAGTAACTTTTTAGTTTAATTAAGTAGGAAGTGAACATGTTTTTTGATGATTCAACTCACTCCACAGGGCACCAGGGACCACAGGGCACCAGGGACCACTGGGCCAAGATGTGCCAGGAATGTGATTCATCTGAAGTAGGAACAGAGAGGAGGTGATTTAGATGGTGATGTGGGCTTGTGTACAGATGCAGTGGAAAACACAGCTGAACTCGATGGTAGGGCCAGGGTGTAGGTTTTAGAGCAATGTCAGATGACACTAGGGAAGTATTCTGTTGTGCCTCTGTCCTACTTCTTACGCTGTCACTTCTGGACCTTTAGTTTTTTCATATTATCAAATTACTGAAGTAGACTTTCCCCTCCCCAGGAAAGAGCTGTTGAATCGGTCAGTTTAGTTTACATTTGCATCAACAGCTTCTTGAGAACATTCCCTTACCTTGTACAGCTGCTACGCCGTGCTCTCAACCGGAGCATCTGGGCCAGGGTTCTGCCTTCCTGCATCTTAAATGTGCCCACTCCCAACCATGAATAAATATATTTATTTTCTTAAGGCATTCCATGTAGTTTTCATCAAAGTAATATTTCTAAATCTCACCCAAATATATTTGCTGTGATTATTATTCCAGAATTGCAGAACAATACAGACAGTTCAGTAACTTTCCAGAAGTGTTTTAAGAGTTCACTTTCTCGTGATCTTCAGAGTGTGGAATGCAGCTGATAGTCTGTCATCTGTGGATGTGGAAAGGAACAAAGAAGTCCTGACAACTCAAATATGCCATTTGAGCCGATACTTTAACGTTTTCTGATATCAAATGTTTGTTTGTTTCTTATAAGACTTACTCAGAGTGGGAATATATTGAGAACTCAGTCTTATTTCTTCAGCCTTCCTACCTTTGAGGTATGTCATAACCATAGGGGTGGCTAAAAGGTCAGCAGTAAGGAAGAGAAGTAAAAGGCCCAGAAAATGAGAATCTAGAAAACTATAAGAAATATATAGTTAATTATTTTTCTCAGTGGGGTCCACTAGAAAAAAGAAAAAAAAAAGAAAAAAAAAAAAACCAGCTCCAGGCAAACGGCGATCCTAAGGCTACTTCAATCATCCACGTTCCTCTTGGCCCTGCATTCATAAAGATGTGAAATGATGGAGGCTTGTTTAAATAATGACCATTTGTACATAAGGCATGGAACTTGAATAAACTTCTGAAGAAGCCTTCTAGCATCTAAAGAAACCCAGTGCTCTCCAAATAGTTGGTTGCCTGGTCCCCTACCAATTTATTAGCCATGGGACTCCGAACAAATCAGTTAATATCTCTGGGCCGTATTTCCTTTCCACAGTGGGGGAAACATTACAGACCTCACTGAGTTGTGTTGAGACTCCAAAGGGTAGCATGAAAGGATATTATGAGCTGTGAAGATGCTATCGGAGAGTTTTCACTTCCAGTGTCCCATGCTGACTCTTCCTCTGAGAGCAGCCTAGACACAAGCCAAGCTGCCTGCCCCTGTACTGTGCCACCCGCCTCCCAGCTGGAAAGAAGCAGGGAAGCAGCTGTGACACTGCCTAAGGGCTCCCAGGACTCCACTGCTCACAAAAGGCTATGTTTATTTGTCACTTACATAGCACTTCCTACTACATGCTCTCCTCAAACTAAGCAATTTACACCTAATAAGAAAACAAGGCACAGAGAGGGTATTAACTTTGAGATCAAACAGCTTATAAACAGCTGGAGACTCAAACACTGGCCATCTGGCTCAAGCATTCATGCTCACTGCCTCTCCTCTTCTATGATCATCATAGAACAATGTGAGACAACCACGATGTTTCCAAGGTCCCTCCTTGATTGGACTGTCTTGTGGTGTTTATTCAGCCTTTACTGAATACTGAAATAAATTTAGAGATACTAAATCTTAGTATCTCTAAAGACATTATGAAATTAAAAGAAATAAATGGGGCCGGGCACGGTGGCTCACACTTGTAATCCCAGCACTTTGGGAGGCCAAAGAGGGTAGATCACCTGAAGGCATGGTGGCACTACAGGAGCACACCTGTAATCCCAGTTACTCAGGAGGCTGAGGCAGAAGAATCGCTTGAACCCAGGAGGCAGAGGTTGCAGTGAGCCGAGACTGCGGCACTGTATTCCAGCATAGGCAACAGAGTGAGACTCCGTCTCAAAAAAAGAGAAAGAAATGGGACTAAGCATTTTCAATACCCAGACAGCTGAAATAACACCTGGACATTAAAGTGTTAATTCTCTTTTCCCTCCTTAGCAAATTCTTCCCTATTCCACTCACCTGTTTTATGAGTTCCGGCCCAGAGCCCAGCCAGGCTGGGCTCCCTGGAGTGCAGCATAATCTAATACCCTGCATAAATAAGCTCTCATCGGGTGACCCTAGGAGAGTTCGAGTCACTGTAGATTAGCAGGGTGACAAGAGTGAATTGCATAATTGTATGGAAACTGACCTAGCAACAGATCTCTCCATTTCAAAACCCCTGCAATCATGAGTGAAGCACTTGTCAATTATTTTGTCAGGATTTACTCTCTACTGCTAACTTCTATGCCAAATGCTAACAATACACTTTAAAAATGAATAGAGGCTGTGCTTTCTTTACAACCCATAGCCTTTCCAGTCAGAGTTGATTTCTTATTTATGATGAACTGTTCAGCTGTCCTGTCCTTCATAGCTTCGTATATCCCTGCTCAGGGCCTTTTAATAACAGGCTCTCAATAGATATTGGTTGAAGAAATAAAACTCAAGGCTATAGGACTCTTTTGATAAAGACAAAGCATATTCAGTCATCTTTATCAAGCTAATCTGGTCTCTGGAATGTGTTACTTTGAAAGTTCTAGAAAGGAAATATAAGGGGCAGTGGGAAAAAGATAAGAGGAAATTGCAATTACTCATATTTTACACATTTTAAAATAGCAATTCTCCCTCCCACTTTGATACTCCTTAACCCACTTAATGTATCTACAAGACTTTGTGAATGGTAATCTTTCTACTGAGCAACTGCATGAATGAATGATTAATTCTAACCCTAACCTAATTCTACTGAGCAACTGCATGAACGAATGATTAAATTCATTCATTAATTTAATCTACATTTACTGAATGTTTTCCATGTGCTAGTCTAGATGCTTCTTATTTACTGTTTCATTTAGTTCTCAAAAGTAAGCAAAATTATCCAAACTTCACAGCTAAAAAGCTGAGACCCAGAATGTGTTAAAAAACATGGCAGGGTTATCCAGCAGGAAGCAAAGCCAGCGAGAACACGCATCAGTTTCTAGAGCCAGCATCTTTACTTTTGTTCCAGATGTTCAATAGAGTAGTTCCTTCACAGACCGCAGGTATAGAAGAACATTTATGGATGCTATCATTTGCCAGAATAAAATCAATGGGGAAGCCCTTCTTCATTTTATTATAGATCCTCACAACTGTCACTGGAGCAGGGGAACTTAAGAATCTGTGGGCTTTTTGCTCCCGCATGTTCTCTGTGTATACCTGGCCATACATTCTCACCTGCCCCAATAGAAGGATATTTGTCGCTGGTTTTCAATAAATTCAATCAGACGATTTGTATCTTCTACGTGCAAAGCCCTGTCCTAGGTGCTATGAGAAATAAAAGGATGTATACACAGGACCCAGTACTTAAAGAACCATACACTTTTTTAACCAATGAAGCAACTGAAAGAGGAGAGACAATGGCAGTGTTAAGCATGGTATTAGCCAAGCTCAAGGTTCCAAACCAGAACATGTATGAAGGCCTCTCTCAAATCCTGTCGACGGGCCTGGCAGAACTGGGCTGTTCTACTCCTCTGTTCCTAGTCTCTCATGAATCAACAATAATCAGTCTTTCACCCCCAGGACTGCAAGGAAACCATCTGACAATGACACCAATGACCTCCACAAACCACGGTCATTTTCAGGCATTTTATTTGACCTATCAGCAGCCATTTAAAAACAAGTTAATTAAAGCATAGCAATTCACATTTACTTTGTAAATGATCTACAATGAGCAAATCTTGTTTTTATAAAAATCATTTTAAAATCTTAAAGCAATAAATAAAAATTATTGCTAAGGAAATGACATAATTCAAAAGGGTAGTAAGGTTTCATATGATCATTCTAGCTAAAGGAATAGTGGAGCCAAAACCTGGGATGAGGAAGAACATTGAAGATCCACTTAGAACTCTACAAATAATAGGGTATGATTAAGACAGTCAGGAGGGACAAACAACCTTTTTTTTTTTTTTTTTTAAATAAGCAGGGTGCCTTTAGTTCCTACAAGAAAAGTAGATTCCTCTATAGTGAAGGCATGATATCTGAAAAGTGATCTACTTCAAAAAGAACCAATTCTGCAGAGTGTCAGGGTTCTTGAAACAAGGTCATGTGAGTTCTGCTTCCAGAACTGGCCAAAGTAAAGGCAGCTTATCTGTAATTATACCAGTTTCTTGAATTTACCGAGGACTTTTCTCCAAAGACTTTCAATGTCTTTTAGCCACTGAAAACACTCCATGTTCTCTTACTGCATTCCAGGGGAAAAGGCAGGAGGAGAGTTTTTCCTCCATTTTATGAATGGAGAACTGAGACAACCTACGGTTACCTTAAGTTCATCCAATAACACATTATAAAGATCGCAACAGAGAGCTCTTGATTTCAACTCTTCTCTGTCACTAAGGGGTGACAAACACAGTGCCCATGCTGTGCTCTCCCTGGCTTATGCCCAGAAGTCACAGCTAAAAATATGGCAATCTTTCCCCTGAATGCAGACTCAGCTGCAAAGTCCTTCTTAACACAATGCTCTGTGCAGCTACTACCAAGAGATAGATGCTGGCATAGGGGGCGAGAGGGGAAAATCACTTACCACCCAAGCAAGGGCATGGCTTAGCAGAATGGGGGAAGAATTCATCAACTGTTTTCACTTGTTTTAGGTATAGGTTATGCCTAAAGATGTCAAATGTAGCCCAATTATTAAACATTCTATTGTATTCTTCACAAAAGCATTTTGTTAATGTGTGGAGTAAGGCACTTTTTATTTTAAAAGTATATATTCACATGTACAGTGTATATTTTAGTGGGCTTTTGTACAACACTAAAAAGATATGAGTGGATACATGTATGAACCTGTAAAAGTTCCTGGGAGAAAAAAAGCTAGAACTATTCACTATGAGCATTTAGGACTTTCACAAATACGAATGAAGGTCAAATTAATGTTAACTATAATGATAAAAACATACATCTACATTTACTCAGCATCTATCCTAAGTCTGACCCTGGAATAAGTACTTATTTTTCATCCTTACCACAATGCTATGAGAAAAGAACTATTATTATTCCAATTTTATTGATGAAAAAACTGAGGCTTGGAGAGTTTAAGGTCATAGAACCAATTAATGGGTGGACCCAAGATTGGAGAGTTAATGTTCTAATCACTATGCATACCTTTCTCCTCAAATTATCTTGAAGAGATTTTCTTGACAGGTTGTTTTCATACTGGCAAAGTGAGGCTTATTGTTTTTAAAATCTCAGGAGCCCCAACATTTAAGTTAAAAGATGATAGAACCCTCCTCCTAGGGTTTTTATGGCCCTAAGTTGTACATTTTGTCTTAGGTCAGATGTAAAAATATAAACACCTAGGTCTCAATCATTTTCTCCTTCAAGGAAGCAAGCTCTTTTAACATAGATATATAGGTAGGAGAGTATCAATACATAAACACATAGCTCCATGAGATTTTATATGAACAGGTCTGAGATAGGAAGACCAGGTTCAAGTTTAAGTTCAGTTCAAGAAACAAGGACAAGAGAAAATTCAGCTCCAGAAAGTGAAAGAAAGCTAGTGTGGCTGGAGTACAGAGACTCTCAAGGTCACCTGGCAATACTGGATGAGAATTTAAGTAAAAATGACTTTAAAAAACCATGTCTTCCAGCTAAGATGGTGTTTTAAGTTCATCCATTTAGTGCCCCTTCCCTATTGCCACTCTCACTCCAAATATGGCAAAAACATACAAAATGTCACCCTCACTCCAAATATGGCAAAAATATACAAAGTTATAAGCACGTAGGGCTCTTTTTTGTCTGTGCGATAAAAAACAAGAATAAATATTTCCAAAGAAAATGTGGTACATATACTTATGCAGTGGACTACTATTCAGCCTTAAAAAAGAAAGAAATCTTGTCATTTGCAATCACATGGATGAACCCGGAGGACATTATGCTAAGTGAAATAAACCAAGCACAGAAAGAAAAATACTGCATGATTTCACTTACATGTGGAATCTAAAAAAGTCACACTTAGAGAAACAGATGATAGAATGGTAACACCATGGCGACTATAGTTAATAATATGCATTATTTACTTGAAATTGGCTGTAAGAGTAGATCTTAAATGTTCTTACCACACATACACACAAAAAATAACTATGGGGGGTGATGGGTATATTAATTAGCTTGATAATGGGTAATCACTTCCTAATGCGTACATGTATCAAAACATCACATTATACACCATAAATATATACAACTTTCATTTGTCATTTATTACCTCAACAAACCTGAAAAAAAAAGAATAATGTGGCAAAAAAAGATAAGTATCTCCATGGATCAGAACCAAACAGAAATGTAAAGTATACTGTAGACAGAGGTGTCCATTAGCCTGTTTCTGTGGGCTAATGGGGTGAAAAATGTCATCAGGAAAAGGCTGGGACTTGAGCCAAGCTCGCTGCTGGAAATCTGAAACTGTGGAGGGGGAAGCCCCCACACCACAATGAAAGAGAGCTTTAAAAATCTGCTTGCCCAGGGAGAGGTGAGGAGGGAGACATAGCCTCACAGCCAGGCACTGGGCTATGCTGTCTGGGGCCTGGTGCTGGGTCCCAGGTATTCCATCATCATCACGGAACAGCAGGCCCTTGCTGCAAATATTAGACTTGACTCTGCACTGGGGTGCTGAGAGGTAGGAAGTTGGCAACAGCAAATCCCTAGATGGGTCAGAGTGAGTGCAGAGAAAGAATACATGGAAAGCAATCTCTAGATGAAGCTCTAGGCTGCAATTCCAAAGCACATGAGAAAAGCTAGCACTAAGAAAAATGACCAATAAAATCAACATCAGATGTATCCCCTTAAGATGAAAGGAAAAGAGCAATTTGAAAATGACTTTAAACTGGTGTTTGAAATACAAGTAGGTATTTGCACAGATTATCTTTAGTTATATTTCATATTCCTCTAATTAAATTTCTTACTATGTAAATCTTGAAGTTTTAAGTGTTTAACTGGTACTCTTCAGTGACATGACTGGAAACACAGTGTCATCCTTATATTTAGCAACCGACAGACCATCAGAGATGGCTGTGTGCCCTAAGGGAGGAGAGCTTCAAAGGTTCCTGCACCGCTGCAGCACCTTTAAAGACTGAAGCACAATCTTGGGCCAGTTTGCGAAGGCAGAGTGGGTATGGGGGGGCCAAGGTGGACCACATGGATGGAAACACTAAGCATACCCTGGGACAGAAGACCTTTCTTCGACAGAAGGATGAGAAAGCAGATGGACTAAGAAAATGACCTCTGGAAATCAAACACGGGCTTTATAACTATAGGATGAAGTTGAAATAAACTTATTAAATTCTCCACTTTCTCTGCCACAGAAGAAATAGAAGTGTCTCCATTTATAAAGCCACATTATATGCATATTAAAGCAGGAGACCCTAAATATAAAAGATGACCATTTGATGAATGACTGACTGACTGACCAAGCATTCCAAGTCAGAAAAAAGTTAAGGCATCAAGCACATTCCTCTTACCCTTTATGATGTAACTTCCAAAAAAGCTTTGTGAAAACCCAGTCAATTCCAAATAACACACTGAAAAAAGTTTTCATAGTATTTGATCTGAGAATTTCATTGTACTGTTCCAATTCCTATGGTGTAATCACCACCTGCTACTTAAAGGAATCATGTTCTCCCCCTTTATCAAAGAAGGACATAACAATTCCTGGGTGTAAGGAAGATGGCACAGGTAGGGGATATACCACATGCTGTTTTAACCCCAACCAGAGTTTTGGCTTAGGGAGAAAAATACTCCTGTGGAAAGCTGACAAAGAGGACAAGCACAGTGACCCTCATGAAAACAGAACTCCAGAGAGCCATGATGCATTAGCCAATGACTAATTTTAGTCTTTTCTTTTTTTCTTTTTTTTAATCCCAGAAGGAACCGATGACAGTGCTGACAAAATTCTCCTTCTTAACCCCTCAGGGGAGATCCTGGAGGGCTTCCCAAATGTCAGACCTGTGGCAAAATCTAAGTTTCCTGGAATCACAGATTCATGGGTGGCAAAGCTCCTTATCCCAGGCAACACTCAGTCTGAGAGAGCCCTGATGATGTGTCATAAATGTGTAGATGTGACTGAGGTGGGAGTTATTTAATTGCTGCTTCCAATTCTAGAACCAAAGACTGGGTGATTTCTCAGGCCAGCACTTCCTATGAGGAAAAGGAAAGAGCCAGCAGGTGCTGAAAAGGCTCACAGACCACTTTGGTCATAAATTCAGCTTTCTGACAGCTCATTCTCTCGCCACCTAACTGTGAGGGGAAGAATTATAATGATTAATGTGCATTTACTGCCACTGATCTAAAACCAGCAAATTCTGCCAACATAGATTCATTAGAAAGGACACCAAGAAACAACATATAATTACCCGACAGTTATTTAGGAGTTAATTATTCAGTCCTTTGTTTCAATTCTTTCTTCCTCCTACTTAATTCCTTTGGACAATTTTTCTGTAGATTAGGTTCCCTCATCCATTACAGACATTAAAGCAGGTGAGACTCGAAGCTACTAACAGGGCAATCTGTGGTTACAAGCTGCCATAAAAGGTGTGATGAAGGGAAGAAAGTTGGGGTGGATATTATAATTACTGGAAAAATGATGGATTGTTTTTTTGTTTTGCTTAGCAGGATATAAAGCAAAGTGTGGGCTCTGAAGCCAAACAGACTGAGCTTTGGTTCTTTCTTTGCTCCTTACTAGCTGTGTGTCCTCGGGCAAGTAACCTGGTCAGTCTGAGTCAGCTTCCTCATGGGGAAAATGGAGATGTTAATATCTACACTGGAGGACAGTTGCAAGAATTAAACAAAATTACATGAAGAACCAAATGCAGTTCTTCCCACCTGGTAGGCACACATTATTAAAATTATGCAGAATTTACTCTCTCACACAGTCAAGAGATAACCAAAAGTAAATGCTCTTAAACTGAGAAGTAGGATTTCCCAAATAAATGTGCGCATTTTAACCAGCAAAATTGATGGCTTATATTTGCATATTAAATTTTGCATGAGTTAAACTTTACCTGTCGACTTCCTTGCTTGGAAGAGCAGCTACTCGTGCTCCTTGAAGGTGACACCAATTTTTGGGACACACCAAGGTTCTTCTCATCACTCATCATGAACAGCAAGTCACTTGGCCTCAAGACAGTCAAAATGCCATCAGATGACAAGGGAGCCGAGAGTATGGAAGTCCCCAGTGGCAGGTGGTTTAGCTCTTATCCAAAGTGTTTAAAAAACATTTTGGGTGACCCAAAGGAAACCCTAAAACCTAAAAAAGAGAAATTAGAAAGAAGGTCAGAGGCATCAGATATCATCTCTAATTTGCCACAAATTGTCTGCAAGTGGCTTAAACATACTACAGATTACAGAGTCACGATGTTTAGCTATAGCACGGGCCAAGAAGGAAAAGAAGCTTTACACCATTCTCTTGTTGGGAATTTTGTATAGGTGGTTTTTCATGTAGCTTTGCAATACAGCAGGCTTAAGAACATCAATATAGAAATTTGAGTCCAGACACATATAATATCAGTACTATAAAAAAATCTTAAAACACAGTAAGACACCAGTTCACATCCACTGTGATAGCTATAATAATAATTTTTTTAATGGGAAATAACTAGTGTTGGAAAGAGTGTGGAGAAACTGGAACCCTCAGACGTTGCTGGTGGAAATGTAAAATGGCATAGCCATGGTGGAAAACAGTTTGGTAGCTGTTCTATTTCTCAAAAATTTAAACACAGGATTATCATATGATCCAGTAATTCCAATCCTAGGTATAGATCCAAAAGAAGTGAAAACAGGTGCTCAAAAAGTTGTAGGCCCATGTTCACAGCAATGTTATTCATGATAGTCAAAGGTGGAAAGAACCCAAATGTCTATCAACTGATTAATGGATAAACAAAATCTGGTGTATATATACAATGGGATATTATTCAGATATTAAAAGGAATGAAGTACTGATACATGCTATAACATCAATGAACCTTGACAACATTAGGCTAAGTCAAATAACCCAGACACAAAAAAACAAACATTGTATGTTTCCATATGAAATATCCAAAGTTGGCAAATCCATAGAGACAGAAGGCCAATAATTAGTGGTTACTGGGGGGAGAGTAGGGCGATTGCTTAAGGGCTACAGAGTTTCTTTTTGGTGTGATAAGAATGATCTGGAACTAGGCCGGGCTCAGGGGCTCATGCCTGTAATCCCAACGCTTTGGGAGGCTGAGGTGGGCGGATTACCTGAGGTCAGGATTTCGAAATCAGCCTGGCCAACATGGCGAAACTCTGTCTCTACTAAAAATACAAAAATTAGCCAGGCATGGTAGTGGGTTCCTGTAATCCCAGCTACTCAGGAGGCTGAGGCAGGAGAATCGCTTGAACCTGGGAGGGTGGAGGCTGCAGTGAGCAAAAATCACGCCACTCCACTCCAGCCTGGGTGACAGAGCAAGACTCTTGACTCAAAAAAAAAAAAAGAAGAAAGTTCTGGAACTAGCTAGCAGTGATGGGTGTACAACACTGTGAATGTACTAAATGTCACTAAATTGTACATTTGAAGATGGTTAAAAATGTGAATTTTATGTGTATTTTATTACAACTTTTTAAAAGTTCTTCCTGGTTTTTTGGTAGTAGGGTAGAGGATTTGTTCTCCCAAAGGTTTTGGAAAATCTTTAAAACTACAACATGATATGACAAATAA
Organism: Rhinopithecus bieti; assembly: GCF_001698545.2. Classification (NCBI taxonomy): domain Eukaryota; kingdom Metazoa; phylum Chordata; class Mammalia; order Primates; family Cercopithecidae; genus Rhinopithecus; species Rhinopithecus bieti. The sequence goes on from NW_016827546.1 coordinate 630,950, forward strand.
CTGTGGGGGGTAAAGTAGAATTTTCCATATCATCTATGAGCATATTTAAAGAGAAGGGATGATCATTCATTGAGTACACACAAATTACTGCCCAGCACTATAGTAAGGATTCCCACAAGCATTGTCTCATTTAATCAACAGCATGACGGAAGTGGAGTATCATCACTATTTTATGGAGAAGAAAACTGAGTCTCTAAGAGATTAGGGAACTTGCCCAATCACATAGCTGCCAAGAGGCTTAATTAGTTTTTCCCAGCCCCTTAACTACGTTGCTGGAAATGAGCACATCCCTCCCTGGTGACCAGGTCTGATGATAACAGCTGTTGCTCCATCTCTGAGACCTAAGAGACCTGGGGAGCTGGACTAAAAAGAATCAGGAGGGAGGTATCAAGCTCTGAAGAGGCAAAATCTCATTCCCTCCTATAGCAGAGTATCCATTTCCAAGATGGCACAGTGTCTGTGATGGGGAAGGAGACTGAGAAGGGTGGCGGGGGGCTGGGGGGGCGCCCTCTACAAGCACTCAGCTGGACTGCCACCTGCAGCTCTTTGGGAGTCTTGCCCTGATGGAGGGGTTTCTAGTTCTCAAAGAGGAGAAATGTGAGCCTAGAATCACTGGCTTCTCCCACAGCCCTGGGTTAAGAGTAACTAACATGTTTGGTTTTGGCTTCAGAAAACCAGGACTTTATTTAACACACTAAGTTCAAGTAAATTCTACAACTTTCCTAAGCATGTTAACATAAAAAAAAAATCTAACCCATTCCGTTATTAATGTTCACATAGTCTAATTATAAAAAGAAGAGTATCATATATTTGTCTAGGAACCAGCTAGTTAACTATGATATCAAACTTGGCTAATTATCATATACTCTTTCCTATGCCTTCATTAACACTTAGTTCTTTAAAAATAAAAAAGAGTATGTTAACGCAATAAGCGAAAATCAAAACAATGAAAAGAAATACAAAATCTCAGAAAATGAAATTAAGGTGCCCAGAGCCATAGAGCTCAATTCCCATGTCACTTTTAGATAACTCCCCAAATCTCTTTATTCATTTAGTATTGGATCCAATAATAAGTAAGACTAAAAGCAAACCAGCACCAGCCTCTTCATAAAGTTAGCCTTACTTATGGGGGCATGACTAGGTGTACCTGAAGTCAGAAGCAAATGCAGTCTAAAAAGTACCAAGAGAGTACTGTAAAGATATATTAATAGTTTGTGAAAAAGCAGTGTTGGCTGTTGCTGTTTGAGAAAGAGAAAAAAAATTAAAAACGTGATGGGAGCCCCATGATGAAGTGTGTGTCTGTGCTTGGGGAGGGGAGGGGGCAGCCGCTCCCTGCTGCTATGGCAACAGACTCCACAGTAGATTAGGAATACTAGCGGAGGGTTTGTGTGTGTGTGTACAAGCTTTGTTTTAGTTTTTTCTTTAAGGCTGAGGTTCTGTTAAACGAGAGTCTGGGATGAGAAGGGTGTGTGTGCAATGTAAAGGGAGAGAAAAGTGGGCAATAAATGAAAGTCACAGGAATTCTACAACGGCCAAAGCAGAAACACCACAACCCTGTCCTAGAGGCAGCTGATACGGAAGTCATCTTTATCTCTTTGTCCTGCAGAATTTTACCTGGGAGGCAACAGACAGGGCTTGCTAGGCCAAATCCAATAACTATCAAAGTTGGCACTTAGAGCTAAGGGCTCTGCCAGCACGACCCCCTGGTGATCCTTACCCCGTCTCCTTTCCCTTTCTGGGAAAGAAAAGAGAGGGGACCCGTAGCCCCTCCCATGCCCCACTCCAGCGTGGAGTCTGGGATTGTTGCCCAGGGAAATAGATCTATTTCATTCCCCAGAACCTTCCTACCTAGCCTCATCAGGAATTTGGTTAAAGCCACCAAAAGCGGCCTAAAAAGTAAAAGAAGTCAAATTCCAAGAGAAGGATATATAGTCGCATGCCACATCATGGGGTTTCAGTCAGTGACAGCCCACATATACGCTGGTAGTCCCATAAGACTATAATTCTGTATTTTCACTGTACTTTCTCTATGTTTATTACACAAGTCCTTACATTGTATTACTGCTGCCTGCAGTATTCAGGAGAGTATCACGTTGTACAGGTTTGTAGCCTGGGAGCAGTAAGCCGTACCACATAGCCCAGGTGTGTAGCAGACTCTGCTATCCAGGTTTGCTAGGTATACTCTATGATGTTCCCACAACAAAGATGAAATTGCCTAATGTCACATTTCTCACAGTGTTTTCTATCATAAGCGATGCATGGCTCTACTTAAAACAGGGAAGAATAATGAAAGAAGGCAGCAGTAGCCCAAGACTAAAGTATCCCAGGTGCCAAGATGGTCACTTGGATGGAGGCAACTACTGTGTCTACTCTAGGGGACACCACAGGGATGGGCTGGGGTCACCAAAGAGGAGGCCTCGGCAGGACAGTGCATATGAAAGACCCCTGAGTGCTTTCACTCCCCCCCGGGAGACCCTTCCATGGAAAACCTCTAATTCAAAGGGTTTATGGGTTTGAACAATATATGATAATTTCCCTGCTCACAGACTGTGAATAATTTAAGGGCAAACATTTATTTCCACTTTATTTTGTACTGAGAAATAACAGATATACTAAAGGGCACAAATCTTAAGTGCACATACAGAATGTTATGCTTGCAAATACTCAAATAATCATCAGCTGGATAAAAAAAAAAAATAGAACATTTACAACCTGCCAAGAAGGCTTCTTGGTCCCCTGGAGTTTTTCTTTTTGCAGATTGCTGTCCCTGAGTAAATCTCTCCTGCAAGTACTTGTCAACATACCTTAAGGATGGAGAGCTAGGACTTCCTCAGCTTACAGGAACAGGTTTTATGGCTACTTTGGTGCATTCTGCCTAATGTCAGTATTTGATGTGTGACAGAATTCAGTCTGGGATCTGCTTTTGTTTCAACAAACTACCCGGTGGTAAGGTTGAGGAGGAGAAAACTTATGGCCCTCCCCTTCATCTAAATCACAGAGGCCACCAAATCCAACAGGTATCATACACCAGATGCACTTGGGTCAGTTAAAAAATGCCCTGTTTGTGCCTCTGAGATGAGCTTCATCGTCTCTCACCACTGCCACCCACCTTTGAGAAGCTGATGGGTCAGGACTGTGTGAAACGCTAGTGTTTTGGTGAAAAGTCAAATGGACATATGACATGCAAACATAAGCTGTCCTGGGGCTTCCATTGGGAAAAGAGAACTCTGATTTCTACCCAGAATGGGGAAGAATAAATGATCAATGTACTGTTAAGTATTTTGGCAACAAAGGCTGATTTTAAGACTCATGTTAGTAGGTTTGACTTAGAAAAGATGACACAATTTGGGAAAAGATGTAAAGGTGACATTACACACAATATACGTGCGCTGGAAGGAGTCAGACCTAGGTTTGAATTGGTTTTCCTTATTACAAAACTCTGTGCACCTTGACAAATGTATTAAGCTCTCTGATTTCTATTTTTTCCGGTATAAAATGAGGAATAATAATAGCCACCTCAGAAAATTAGAAGGATTTGGCCACATGCAGTGGCTCACGCCTATAATTGCAGCAATTTAGGAGGTGGACGTGAGTAGATTACTTGAGGTCAGGAGTTCAAGACCAGCCTGGCCAACATGGTAAAACCCTATCTCTACTAAAAATACCAGAATTAGCAGAGCATGGTGGTGCACACCTGTAGTCTCAGCTACTCAGGAGGCTGAGGCAGGAGAACTGCTTGAACCTGGGAGGCAGAGGTTGCAGTGAACTGAGATTGCACCACTGCACTCCAGCCTGAGAGGGAGGGAGGGAAAGGAGGGAAGGGCGGAAGGAAGGGAAAAAGGGAGGGAGGGAGGGAGGGAGGTCACACCCCTGGGACCTCCTGGGAGCTCACAGCCAGACAGGTCGCTGAGCCTGGAGAAGGGGGCTGTCTAGAAAGACCAGGGCTGTCTGGATGCCACCCAGGCCTGGGGCTTGTGACTGTGCTGTCAGCAGCTTGACAATATTTTTAGTGCTTGTTTAATTTTCCTGGCCTTACCCCACTCCCGTTCTATGAAAAGGTTAGTCTATTCTGTGTAAAAGAAAGTCCTGCTAGCCAGCNAGGGAGGGAAGGAGAGAAGGAAGGAAAATTAGAAGGATTAAATAAGAAAATGAGGATACAATGTCTGGCTTTAGAATAGAATAGACACTCAACAGATGTAAAAGCTCATTGCCTCCTCTCTCCTGGCTTCCTGAAAGTGGCAGGTACAGCACAAGATAAGAAGCTCTACCCCTCCTTCAACTACAAACAAATAAAGATGACAGAATCTTAAAACGTGTGTCCTTCAACATATTAACATCTCCCAAAATCCGTAACGCGAGTGTGAACAGACTAGTGTTAAATCATTAAAGCAGTGTGCTTACTTTGGAAGAAGACATAAATGCAGAAAGATAAAAGCCACAGAATTCATCACCACTAGCTCTCCAAAAAAGCAATATTATCTGGTAGAATGCAAAGAGTGGCATATAACACAGCTACTTATTAATCCATTAGGCCTGGGGGTCTGCACTCAGACACTTGGCCATGTTTTGCTTGAGAAACAGATTTTGCTTCCATAGTTGGAAACGACTTTCATGAAGGCCAGATGGCATGTAATTCCAAATAGTTTGCCATTTCCCAGTAAAATATATAAAGAAATTATGTCCTGGATTAATACTATAAATTTTTAAAGTGGGATATCTATTTCTGGTCTTCAGTAAAATAAAATTATTCAAATCCTAGATATGCATCTTTTTACAAATGGTACCCTCTGAAACATCCTGATTTCAAAAATGTTACATGGTCAAAAGCAGGGCTTTGGTTACTTGGCTTTAAGCACAACAGACCAGAGATTCAGCATCAGAAGTTTCTGGAAGCAGGTTCTAAACACAACAACTTCAGATACCAATTGGTGATCCTGGACCTCTAAAGTGCTGTCCATGTGTCTGAACTATCTGAACCGCTGGTCTGATCCAAGGGCATCAATACCTGACTGTTTCTGGGAGATGAGTACTAAGGCTCAGTGTCCACACAAGTCACTTCCTTAAAGTCAAACAATTCCTCCACAAACCTTTTTTTTTTTTTTTTTTTTGGTATCTTATTCTGACTTTTGGCAAGACAGGAGTCAAGAGGCCTAAAGACTCAAATGCTTACTCTGGCACATTCAAACAGAGTATCCATTTCTATTCCCTGCTCCATCCATGGCCTTCACAATCCACTTCTTCAGGGGAGATCAGATTGCTCAGAGCCCAATCCAGCAAATGAAATGCACCTGGATGCATATTTGAAGTGTGCAGTTTCCATGAGACAAAAAGCTGGACAATGGTATCTGGCTGTCAGTTTACGCTGGAAACATTTATTTGTCATCACTGAGTAAACAAAACAACAAGCGCTATAACATCAGTCATTAGACAGAATTATGGAGCCTAATAATGAATTCTAGCCCAACCTCTGGCTTAAACAAAGCAAGAACTCCTTCTATAACACAGCGAGATCATCACTGCTTGACCACTTTCTGTGATAGAAACAAGGCACTCCATTTCACTTTTTTTTTTTTTTAAATCTATTCTAGACAGTTTGTCATTATTTAGAGCTGAAATAATGACTCACTATAATTTCACACACTGCTCCTAGATTTGCCCTTGGTAACTACATAGAACAAGACAGCACATTTTTTTAACCATAACCTACCATCCCCACATCCCACCCAGCAAATCTTTTCTTCTCTTGACTAAACAGCCTCATTGTCATCATCATCCATTTCTAATGGGACAAGGATCAAGAGCCCTTGGGATCCCAGATGTTCAACTCTGATCACCCTTCAATTTGTGCTTCTCTAACAATGATGCCCAGATTTAAAGACAAGCTCCAGGTGTGGTCTGGACAGAGCAGAAGAGAAGGCAATGACAACCTTCCTGGCCTCAACCACACTGCAACTGTTAATACTGCTGGATTTGCCTTAGCTTTAGGGGAACCCGCATCTCTTTCCAACCCTCAGTATTCTTACTGGGACTGTCAGGTCACAGGGATTTTTGAGAAGTTGGGCTTCCTTCTTTCTGAAGTGGACTCCTCTACTTCCTTTAACTAAAATTCAGGACTTGACTGTTCTATTATTATTACCAACATTATAATCATTACTAAATTATCTCATGTTAATTTTGACCCATGTCAAGATATTTCTGGAGACCAATGGTCATTGGCTGACTTCTTTGTCATGGCATACACAGATTGCACAGGCATATGAATTCTATAATCACCAAAGTAAATTATACTTGGAGATTTACTAACAAGAAGAGCACCAAGGACATGGAGGTCTCTGTAGCCTGCCATTAATTTGTTTGTTAATTAGCATTTCTGCATACAAATTTGCCAACCCACTGTAAATACCCATAACTGTACAATCACCTACAATTTCTCAAAGTGTCCAGATCCACCTTTTTCAAAGTCTTCTGGATCTTACTTAAAATGCAGATTTTGCTCCATTTTAGATGAGTTGAATCAGAATTTCTATCTAGGGACAGGCCTGATAATCTCCATGTTTAACACATACCCTAGGTGTTTTCTGCTTACATTAAAGTTTGAGAACATAACTGACTTAGCCTGTAGCTTTCAACCCATCTTATTTGACTCCGAGCCAATCCTTCCATTTGTGTACGTGTGATGTGGCAGAGGCTAGGAAGCTAAAACCCTCTTTTATTATCATCATCATAGTCCTGTGGTTTTTAAGGAATGGCCCTCAGACTTGCAGTATCAGTATCACCTGGGCCCTTGTTAGGAATGCAAAATCTCTGACCCTACCACAGACCTACAAAATCAGGAACTGAGAGTGGGACCCAGGGATCTGTTTTTCACAAGTTCTCCAGGTGACCTGAATGCACAAGTCCAAGAACCACTGCCACAGGCTAATATTACATCCATGGTATAGAATGTTTAGGCCTCTGGTATACAGAAGGTCCTCGAGTAATGTTGTTTTATTTTTGTTATTTAGAAGTTTGGTGATGTTTTTTGTGACCAGAAATATGCCACAGGAAATATGCCATTGTTTTTATCAATTAGCCTATGATAAAATTAGCTGCATATATATTGTTTCACTTGAAGTCACAGTTTCCAAGAACTTATCAATGAAGATACATGAGGACTTACTGTAAATCTGTCAGTGATTGGAGTAGACTCTGAGTTCTTTTCTGACAAAAATTTTGTCCGACTGCTTAGCTACTCCTTAATCAAGGGATGGCAAGTACCAGATACATGTGCTTCCAGTCTCCATTCCCACACTTCGTCATCATGGCAAAATCCCTCAAACAGCTCTCCAGAAAACTAAAAGACAGAGTTGGCCGGCCGGGCATGGTGGCTCATGCCTGTAATCCCAGGACTTTGGGAGGCCAAGGTAGGTGTATTGCTTGAGCTCAGGAGCTCAATACCAGCCTGGGCAACATGGCAAAACCCCCGTCTTTACAAAAAATATTAGGTTGGTGTGAAAGTAAGCGTGGATTTTGCCATTGGCACCAACCTAATACAAAAATTAGCTGGGCATGCCTGTGCACATCTGTAGTACCAGCCACTGGGGAGGCTGAAGTGGGAGGATGACTTGAGTCTGGGAAGCGGAGGTTGCAGTGAGCCGAGATTTTGCCACTGCACTGCATTCCAGCCTGGGCGACAGAGTCAGATCTTGTCTCAAAAAAAAAAAAAAAGAGAGAGAGATGGCCAGGTGCAGTGGCTCATGCCTGTAATCCCAGCGCTTTGGGAGGCTAAGGCGGGCGGATCATGAGGTCAGAGTTCAAGGCAGCCTGGCCAACATGGAGAAACCCCGTCTCTACTAAAAATACAAAAATTAGCTGGGTGCGGTGGCAGGCTCCTGTAATCCCAGCTACTTGGGAGGCTGAGGCAAGAGAACTGCTTGAACCCAGGAGGTGGAAGTTGCAGTGAGCCATGATGGCGCCACTGTACTCCAGCCTGGGTGACAGAGCAAGACTACATCTAGGGAAAAAAAAAGAAAAAAAAAAGAGAGAGAGAGACCGAGTTGGTAAGACAGATCTATCCTGCTAAGACGCATTAAGAGCATTAATCTGATTAAGAGCCATGATTTCACAGAACATTAGCTGCAATCTGGTCATCAAGGTCAGCACATACGGACCTGTCCTTGATCCTCAACACAAAACACCCATGCACCAGGCTCTTGCCAAACATTATAACTTTGAACTACGTACTGTCCAGACTTTATCATTCAGTGGATCACACTCGGAGTGCATACTAAAATTATGTGAGAAACTTTTAAAGATGCTAATAAACAGATCCTATCCTAGGTCTATTATGTTGAAATTTCTGGTGGGGTCAGGCTTTGGTATTCCTAAACCTCCACAGGTATTTCTGGTGTAGGACCAGGGTTGACAAGGTGCTTCTGGGCTGTGAGCCACCATTGAATGATCCAAAAAGACAAGACAATGTGTGCACCAAGTTCAAGCCATATCATCTGATAATGGAACTACCCTATTCTGATCTCTAAGAACTGCTTTCCCTGCATTGTCTTCTAGGAGTATGCCCGTGGCCTACAATGAGATAATTGCTGCCAATAAATAAATAACCAACGCACTGTACGATACTGGAAAATTTTGTAGAGCAGTATAATAAAGACTAAAAGCTGTGGACTCTAACTGCCCAGGTTCAAGGCCAGCCTTACTAAGTTGCTTTAGGTTAAGCTTTTAGTCTCTCTAGATCTCAATTTTTCATTCGCAAAATGGGAATAATTAAAAGGATCTCCCTGAAAGGGGTTGTTGAGGTGATTAGATGAGCTAATCCATATAAGACCATTTAGCAGAAGGCAATCAACGTTGCTGTAAGTCAGGTAGTGTAGGATGTACTGGTCACCATCCTGCACAACATCACAATGGGTATTTTACTCTTTTAATCAGAAAAACGCAAAGGATATATACAAATATCCATATTACTATCATCCAAAATTAATGGGTCTCCACACATACATACTCACCATTTTTCTGGGTTTTCTTAAACTTAACTTCTCTCTGCAGCTGGCTTATTTTCACTGAAAATCACTGCACACACAAAAACACATGTTCTCTTCCACTCCTGCAACATAACTATGCCTTGAACTTACTCGTTCAGATGTTTCTGACTCTCTCCTATTAAAAATGGTGATGCAACGAACAACTTGTATCTGTTCCCCGTGAGGCTGTGATGGTAATTTTCTAAAGCAAGTGGAGCTGCTGCATCTTAAGGTAGGACTAGTTTTAGTTTTACTGGATATTCCAAGTCGCTATTCAAAATGGTCACACCAACTTACACTGCACAGAGGCTTCTTTTTTTTAAAGTCTCTTCTATGGTCATTTACAAGAGAAAAGAAAAAATAATAATAATAAAGAAAGGATTCTCGAACGCCACGCCTAAACAACTGGCTTATTCTTAGCTTTCAGAGACTGTGAACAGAGCACCTCCCTCTTTGTCTGAGGTACTGGGATGGACAGAGGGTCAAATTGATGGCTCACCACTGATAATCCTCAGTAGCAAGAGATGAGTATTTCTCTGTGCTTGGCTTCCCTCTATCGTCACTGTGCTCCAATTCTCTCAACTACGGACAGTTTCCATGTGCAGTGTATTATTGGAGGCCACTTCAAAAACTCTGTGGAATATGACAATGTGTAAATAAATTACCTTTTTTTCTTAAGTTAGAAAGCAAGACAAGCTGCTGCTGGGCTGTTGGCAAGATGTTCTGGTACTGGTGGTCTTCTCATTGGCAAAAACCGCAACGACTTGTGTACCAACCTAATACTTGGCTTCCAACACTAAGATGCCTTCCATTTCATCTTCTGGGTGAGCCCTATGGCTCCTAGCCTCAACTTGACAGTTCCTATGGCCACAAATGTCCTTAGAACAAGTGGAAAATGAGGAAAGAGTAGACACAAATAATAGCCTCTAGCTCACAGAATCAGAAAGCCACATATCAAAGATACTTGCCAGTGAAGTAAGGAAGAGATCAAGAGAGACCCAAGTGGCCATTGTTGCTTACTACTAGCCTTTTGAAGTTCATCGATGGACAATTCAAAGCTGGTAGGATTCCTGGGAGAGGGCACTTGCAGGCAGATTGGGAGAAGGAGGGAAAGATAATTTCCAAATGATTTTTATGCAAATGTAATACTATCCTTCACCAGAAGAAATGCTATTGATTCAGATCTTGGTTTTCTACCTTGTTCACAAGAGCATCACCAAACAGATATGTTTATGAGTATCTCAAGTGGACTTTTCAGAAGTCTGACATCCTCCTTAAAAAAGACAGATGTTTGCTACACATCCACCCCTGTGTCTGCCAACACATCCACCCCTGTGTCTGCCAGCACTCAATACCTGAAAGCCCAGGGCTTTGCTCCAATGCTGAATCCCTCCTCCTGGTCACATGGGCCTCACTACTGGCACATATCCCCTGACCCCTGACCACAGATGTCACCCGGGACAGTGGGTTTTGCTGTAGGGTTGACTTCATCAGACTGTGTCCTCCCCACTGGCTACCATGTTCTCACCAAATTTTTTTGTTTTGTTTTGTTTTGTTTTGAGACAGAGTCTCACTCTGTCACCCACGCTGGAGTGCAGTGGTGAGATCTCAGCTCACTGCAACCTCTGCCTCCTAGGTTCAAGCAATTCTCACGTCTCAGCCTCCCAAGTAGCTGGGATTGCAGGTAGGTGCCACCACAGCTGGCTGATTTTTGTATTTTTAGTAGAGATGGGGTTTCACCATGTTGGCCAGGCTAGTCTCAAACTCCTGACCTCAAGTGATCCATCCACCTTAGTCTCCCAGAGTGCTGGGATTGCAGGCGTGAGTCACTGCACCTGGCCACTGGATGTTTTCTTAACAGCATGACAAGGAAGACTTACTCCCTCTTCCTATCAAAGAGAATAATTTTGGAGGGGAGAAGGGGACAGAAAAGTACAGTTGAAATGTTAAAATATAACTGTCAACTCTTTTAGTTGTGGTATATGCAGTCAGCCCTCAGTATCTGCAGGTTTCACATCTGTGGATTTAGCCAACCACAGAGCAACAGTATTCCAGCAATAACAATACAACAATGAAAATATACAGATTTTAAAACAATACAGTATAGCAACTATTTACATAGCATTTACACTGTGTTAGGTATTGTAAGTAATCTAGAAATGATTTAAATATACGGGAGGATGTGCACAGGTTATGTGCAAATACTTTGCCATTTTATATCAGGAACTTGAACATCCATGAATTTTGGTATTTGCGGCGATCACAGAACCAGTACCCCACAGATACCAGGGGACAGCTATATATACAACAGAATATTATTCAGCCATAAAAAACTAAAGAAATCTTACAATGGGCAATAACACAGACGACTCTGGAAGACATTACACTAGGTGAAATGAGCCAGTCACAGAAGAACAAATACTGCATGATTCCACTTATGTGAGATATTTAAAACAATCAAATTCATAGAAACAGAAAGGAGAATGGTGGCTGTCAGGGACTGGGGGGAAGGGAGAATGCCAGTTATTGTTTAATGGATACAGAGTTTCAGTTAAGTGTTCTGATCATAATAAACGTGTGTGTGTGTGTGTGTGTGTGTGTGTGTGTGTGTGTGTACAGTTAAGAGGAACTAGAACAGTGTACTGCCAGGCTCATAATCAAGAGTGTTGCACAACCATGCTGGAATAATGCCTGCAGGACTGGTATCAGGAGCAAGCCAAGGCTTGCAAACAGCAGTGGTGAAAACTAAAGGGCTTTGTGGACACATAGCCAGAGCCAGATGCACAAATAGAAGATAAGCTTCTGGGCGTGGAAACTCTCTTCACAAAGCATCCGAGGCCAAGAGGATTGCTCCAATCCCACTTGTTTTCCATCTTTTTTCTTAAAGAAGAAGTACTAACGGGAAAGAATAGAATAACCACAGAGAAGACAAACTTGAAACCCACGACAGAGAAGAGATAGGAAATGTGCACCCTGCTCTGCTAAATGGGTTCTGGATACCAATTTAGCCCAAACAGATGAAGGAACTGAATGACTTCAGTCTTCATGGGACCTGACAGTAAGCTATGCCGGATGAGGGAGAGTGAGATAGGTATCGGAAAACGAAAATTGGGTAGATCCTGTGAAGATTATTAGAAACAGAAAGGAAATTTCAGAAAAGTCTAGACCAATTGTTATCAACCCTGGCTGCAAACTAGTGAAGAACTTTTACAAAATACTGCTGCCCAGGCCCCAGCCCAGAGTCTATGATTGAAGTGGAATAAGTTCTTTAGGACATTCTCACAGGCGTCCAGGGCTAAGAGTCATGACTCCATACTGATGAGTATGGGCTCTAAAACTATTCTCTTTGACAAGAAGAGGGCATAAGTCTTCCTTGCCATGTTGTTAAGAAAACATCCAGTGGCCAGGTGTGGTGGCTCATGCCTGTAATCTCAGCACTTTGGGAGGCCGAGGTGAGCAGATCACTTGAGGTCAGGAGTTCAAGACCAGCCTGGCCAACATGGTTGAAACCCTGTCTCTACTAAAAATACAAAAGTTAGCCAAGCGTGGTGGCGGGGACCTGTAATCCCAGCTATTGGAAGGCTGAGCCAGGAGAATTGCTTGAACCTGGGAGGCGGACGTTGCCGTGAGCTGAGATTGCACCACTGTTCTCTAGCCTGGGTCAGAGTCCATCTCAAAAAAAAGAGAAATCACCCAGAGTCACAGAACCATGATCTCCTGGTGAAGCAGAAGAAGTAACAGGAAACTGATATAAAGAGGCCTCCCTGCTGTTCTCATCTGCATAGTGAGTCATTCTGCGCTCAGCAGGCATCATCAGGAGCAGGTGGGAGGTTCCATCACTGGGGGCCTAGGCATCATTGGCATGTGACCTCCCATGGCAGCCTCATTCCAGGAGCAGGTCCCACTGGCATCATCCCAGGAGGAGGAGAACCCATCATTGACATCATGAGAGGGCCCCTTATAGGAGGTGCTAGCATCATACCAGGGCAAAGAGGAGCAGGGAGACTTGGAGGAAGGTGGGATCATTGCCCCTGCTGGGGAGGGGCAGAGAATGGAGCAGGAGGAAACTTTCCTTGTTGAAGTGCAGCCATTGTTTTGTCCATCGGGCTCTGAGCCTGCTCTTCCACCCCATTCTGACAGCAGTCTTTCATATTCTCTTTGTAGATACCACTGTAGAGTATCTTTTTCACAGATGAAGAGTCATGAGTGAGGTATTTATTACAGCAGTCACAAGCATACATGGGCATGTTGCTCTCCAGGCCACTGACCACTCTGTTCCTACCACAGTGTCTTCACACATTCATCTGTTGATGGGCATTTAGGTTGTTTCCACATTTTGGCTATCATCAACAGTGCTTCTGTGAACACAGGAGCGCTGATACCTCTTATCTTTAAAGTGTTGCTTACTGGCTCCTCTTTTCCTCTCCCAGTTCCACAGGCACTCACCAAAGTTTTGTCCCTCATCCACTTCTCTCTATGCACTGGAGCTCTTGATCACCTTACAGGCCCCTGACTTTAGTAAAGTCTCTACACTGCTCCCTACCCCCACTCCAGTCCCCAGCCTGGTGTTGGCCCCTGGATTCATCACTGGAACAGCAAGCTTAATAATCATCACTCCCTCATGCTGATATTAATACCTGCCACTGGCTTTCCTGACTCTGATTAAGACACCCACTGGCTACTAATCCAACCAAACTCCCTCTCCCAGAGCCCCCAGTACTGTAGATTCTATCTCTCCCTGACACTGACCTCATCTCCCCCCAATGTGTTTTATATTCTTCTATTCTCAAAACAACTGATCCATTTTAGACCACCATTAGGCCCCGCAGTTGACTCCACATTTTCTCTCCCAACGCTTCAATCCCTATATTCACTCCCTAGTTCAATTTATCTCCAGGCTCTCCCCTGCTCCAAATTCCCAATGCCTACAGGCTTAAGTAAAATAGCAAGGCCTGGCAGGCAAAACCCTCCACTATACAGTTGCATTTTACTGGCTTTGGATTCTGGCTCTACCTCTCACTCACTCTGTGGCTAAATGTCTCAGTTGCTTCGTCATGCAAAAGCAGGCATGAATAACTGTACTAACCTCACAGGGTTTTGTGAAGACTGACTGAAATAATGCATGTAAAACACTCAGTACTAGTCCTTGCCAGACATCACTCGGTTACACTTTGGCTGTTATTACTCAAACTTCATCTCTAACAACTCACATATACAAACCCTGCATTCTGTACTCTCTCTTCGTCCTAGTGAGTCCTTCTTCATGGAGGACCCTCCTAATCCATTTTCTCTCTTCCATCTGTGGCAAAGTCCTCCATCTTCTGAAGATCACTTTCAGCACTGCCTTCTCCATGAAGCCTTTTCTCAACCTCTCTTCCACTCCAAATGGGTTTGTTTCCTCTTGGACTCTGCTTTACTTTTGTGCTACCTGAAAGTATTAGTCACGTTTCCTGTACCCTGACTCACTCTTCATATCCTGACTGCTAGATGCTGGGTCTACATCTCACTCGAGGACTGCATTTTATTCACATTTCTACAGTCTGTGGAAAAGTAACTTACAAAGACTGGCAGCAATCTTTGTTGAGCCAGGGAAAGAGTTCTCTGTGTGAGCACATTTATTTATTCCCATAGGAGCCTTCTGTCTTTACTGTTCACTGGAATCACTTGAGATTACTTCTGTATCTCAGAATATTTTAGCTATTTCTTCCTTGTGAGATCTCCTTGCCAGTTTAAGTCTTTGGCCACAGAGACATCATTTCTCTCTTTTCTCTGACTTGTTTCAGATATTTCGAATATCATAGAGCTGTTATGCCCAAAGCATCCTTCTTTGGGGATTTCAATTCCTGATTCCTGCCACTTTCCATCACTGGCTAATGCCTCTTTGTTGGCTCAGAAAGAAACCCGGAGCTATCAATCTCTGCATTATCTTTTCAGTCTTCTTAAAAATTAAATAATCAGAAACACAAGTCAAGAGTTTATCAGAAGTTAGCAGAATGAAACATCCAGTGGGTGATTATCTGACTGAATCTCCTTTTTATCAGCCCATGTGGTATTAATTCTAAAGTTTCAGTTTCTGAGAAGAGAGCGCCCTCCATAGACTCCATCTGGCCATCCATAATACTGATCCTATTACAATCTTTCTTCCCTACCATGCCCCCTTACCCAGGGATTCATCATTAAGGTCTGGATTTCCCGAAAACTGCTTCTTTACAGTAAAACATCCCCTTCTAAAATAATATTCTAGTCATGAGAACCATGCTAACCATGGTGAGACAGATCCAGTGATGCTATCTATATTCAAGTTTCAATGTTTCAAGTTTATTTTGCTTCATTCTCATAGGCTGTGCAATGGCAAAGAGCTGCAGGTATTATAACCAACCAGCTGCCCAGGCTTTTTAAAAAAGAAATTACTGACATTCTCCTCCTGTTATTGGTCTTCTTATCTTTGCTCTGCCTATTGTTCTCCAGCCAATCAAGTTTTTTTTTTGTTTGTTTTGTTTTTTGAGACACAGTGTCGCTATCGCCCATGCTGGAGTGCAATGGCACGATCTTGGCTCACTGCAAGCTCCGCCTCCCAGGTTCACACCATTCTCCTGCCCCAGCCTCCCAAGTAGCTGGGTCTACAGATGCCCGCCACTACGCCCGGCTAATTTTTTGTATTTTTAGTAGAGATGGGGTTTCACTGTGTTAGCCAGGATGGTCTCAATCTCCTGACCTTGTGATCCGCTCGCCTCAGCCTCCCAAAGTGCTGGGATTACAGGCGTGAGCCACCACACCTGGCCAGCCAATCAAGTTTTGATGTTTTTCCTTCCCATCAAATTTCAGTTCAACTCTCTTAAACAGGTTAGCAAATCTCTTGCCAAACACACTTGTCCTCAAAAGATGGCAAGAGCCTGCTCCACAAACCAAACTCTGTTGGTCAACACTATCTGTGCTGTAGTTACGTCTATACTTTCCACGTCCTCTTCAAGCTTGTGGTCTACCTTTCCCCGAAAGGTAGAGACATCACACATCCCCCTCAAGTTCTTTACTTTCCTACCATGACTTCATAGAACTCATAACACATTTGAGGTTTCTTTTGACATTTAGTGTATTTTTACCCAAACCAGTGAACAGGGGTAATAACTGGTAAGATGCGATATTTTGGCAAGTTAGCATGCATGCCGTGGCTTGTTATCCAGCAATATCCACTCTCCCCTTCTTTAATAATAGAACTCTCGAGTTTTAGTTTGGTTCATGGGCATCTAATAAGAGGCTTACACTTTTAGCATTCTTTGCAGCTTGGTGGGGGCTTGTGACTAAGGGCTGCCAATGAGATGTGAACAGAGCTGTCTTCCAGGTCATGATCCTAAAAGAGATGCACATGTTCCCTGTCCTTTCCCCATTCCTGAGGGCTGTGAGGTGCTGATAGCTGGACCCAGAAATGAAAGCCACTAGTTGAAGACCGTAGTGTCACCATGCCAGTCAAGGAATAACAATATCTGAACAGTTACATGAGACAGAAATAAACTTTAATCTTGTTAAAGTCACTTAATTTTTGGATCTCTCAGTTACACAGGTATAGTACAAATAATGTTGGCCCTAGAAGCTGGCATGCCTTAAAATTAGGAACCTTAGGTCACCTCTGTACGTCTTCACAGAAAGCTGCCAATCACCTCTGTCCTGGCCAGCTTTCTGTGCCAGAAACAGGAACCTCTGGCAATGAGAATCCTTTTCATTGTTTGACAAAATAAGGAAAGCTACTACTTTCTTTCTCTTTTCTTTTCTTTTCTTTTTTAAGACAGAGTATCCCTTTGGTCGCCCAGGCTGGAGCGCAGTGGTGCGATCTCAGCTCACTGCAACCTCCACCTCCCGGGTTCAAGCAATTCTTCTGCCTCAGCCTCCTGAGTAGCTGGGATTACAGGCGCACGCCACCATGCCTGGCTAACTTTTGTACTTTTTAGTAGAGACGGGGTTTCACCCTGTCAGTCAGGCTGGTCTCAAACTCTTGACTTCAGGCGATCCACCTGCCTCGGCCTCCCAAAGTGCTAAGACTACAGGTGTGAGCCACCACACCCAGCCAAAAGCTACTATTTTCAGTTTGAAGGTGTATATTATCCTGGCCTGAAATAATCCCAAATTCTCAAAATAGGATAGACGGTAGAGATCCAATCCTCAAACAATTTTCACCTTCTCCAGCAAGCCAGCCCCTTTCATGTTGCATTTGTCACCCATGTGGTCCCAAGAGTCACTACAGATCAGGATGAATCAATGTTCTGAATGGAGAGAGGTAAGTCCATAGGTCCTACGACAACTCCTCCATTCCTGAATGGAGAAATCAGAAATGGGCTGAGTTTTCCTCCTCCTTCTGCAGTTTACTCTTACGTGTCCTTCTACACCTTACAAGGAAGAAATACTTATGAGTAAATGTGGGCTAATAAAGGAAGCTACAGTGGAAAAACAGGTGGCCAAAAGAAGACAGGCACATTGATGAAAACTCAATTCAGTATACATCCTATAAAGTAACTACTATGTGTCCACTGCTGTGCTAACCCTTCAGTGATGGAAACTAAGTGACAGAAGCTTAATCCAAGGAGGAAACCACTGTGATCAAAGAGAGAAGATGTCACAAATGAAATAAGCCAGAATACACCCCAGGGTGGGCCATCTGGTAGGTGCTGTGGGCAGTCACAAGGGAAGAGCTTGGTGGGGCTGTAGTTGTGAGAAAAAACTTGGGAAGAGGTGGCCTGCAGGGAGCCATGAAGATGTGGCTAGGGCTTGACTAGGTAGAGAGAAGCATGGAGGACAAAGCTGTGAGCTGGGCAGGGAGGGGGCACCTCCTACAACATTTCTCAACCCCAACCCTGGCTGCATGACAGGATCACCCTGGGAAGCTTCTACAAAATCCCAAAGCCTGGTGCCATTTCATACCAACTGGTCCAGATACTGGGGATGAGGCCAGGGCAAGGGCATCCTGAGATGCTCCCAGGTGATTTGGATAAACAGCAAGAGTTGAGCCACTGGTCTAATATAATCTTGCATCCAGAAATGACAGATTAACTCCACAGAAATGCCTTCTTTAATTTTGGTATTTAATTTTGTTTGAGCATCTTATGCCAGGCCTATGTCTGCTGCATCCAATTTATAACAAATTGAAATGCAAAGCAGGATGTGACTTAGCAGTTTAAAGGGTAAGAAAAGATAGCACCACCCAAGAACTTAAAATAACATCTGGTGGTTTGAATTTTATCAGTGGGTGTTGTTACGCTCCCTTAACTGACAACTGCTTGCGGAAGCTTGGTAGAGTTTTAACAATTGGCAACCACAGACAGCATTTCATTACTTATCTCAAAAGACTATCAATTGAGTTACTATGAAATGTGAATGTGAAGTTTTAAAACTTCCCTATTTCCTATAAAAATCTACTTATCATCTTTTCAGAAATGTAAACAGCCAGCTAACAATGGGTAATGCTCTGTAAGTGCTAACTGAACACTCAAATAACGAGAAACAAAATACCTTAGTGGGTCATGTATCAGATGTACACCCTTCACGTTTGTTTGTCCACTTAACTAAAAATAACCCTGGGACTGAGAATTTAAGCTTAAACCAAATTCTATAAATCTAAGTCCCCAAGACATATTTTGGAGGTATCCTTCTAAAACTGCAGGGGCAATAATAAGCAATTCCTTGTAAGAGAATCACTAATTTAGGGAACGTAGGTGGGGAGAAAAAGGGATACAGGAAGTTTTACTCACTTCTAGGGGAAAGAAAGATTACTGCAAAAAATTTAACCTAGACACTTTTAAACTAGTACAAACTAGTAAAAAGAGAGACATAAAAGGAAAAGGCAGAGAAAACAGGTTTTAAAAGGTGGGGTGGTTACTGGTAGACTAGAGCTAAAAGGCAAGAAAATCTAAAAGCACCTCTGTTCCCAGTGCTAACAATGGCATGGCTGTTTTATTCTCTTCAGTAGAGTGTATAGATCAAAAGCAATTTGAAGACTCTGTCCCATTCTTGTTTTTGTTTTTTCTTAATTGACACGGTAGGTGGCACGTTGTTTGTTTATCAAATTGATAACCTGTGTTCCCTCCCCTTCACACTAGATGCCAGAAGATTTTTACTAAACTTATTTTATCTCAGAAGTAAGAAAACATTCTCAAGTATCCATTTATCAAACTTTAAAAATTTGCGGAAAGATGGATCTTAATTCTTTGGGAGTTTACATCTAGTGAGAATGTTACCAAAAAATAATCATTCATAGGAATTACAAATAAGAAAATGTAAGTCAAAATGTGGGATATAAGTAATGTGTTAAAACTCTAAGCTGGCTTCATCAAATTAATTTTAAAAATTAAATCCAGCAACCAGGGGCCTGATCTTCCTTGCATATTCCCCTATGTTGCAGATTCACTGCAGACATCCATTGATTTAGGGAGTTTAGCACATTAAGGGCATTCTAATAAACCATTCTGTGCTTGCCGTTTTTCATCAAAGAACTCCGAGTACTATGCAAAAGGCAACTCTCCCATCCTCACACCCAAAGACAGAACAGCCTCAGCACAGAACAATGACCATCATAGCTCCCGAAAATGAGAAGCACCCAGTCTCCAGACCCAAGGCAGACGTCAAGGCTTATTTATGGCTTACAGCAAGCTGATGCCAGTTCTGATTCATTACTGGGTGTGGAAGATGTATTTTTCAAAGATGACCACACCAATGTACATCCCATCCCACATGCTCCTCTAACAAAGTGACAGTGACACTTCATCAATAGGTGGCTTCTATATTCCCATCCTTCCAATTTGAGTGGCTTCTAAATGTGGCAGAAATGATGCTACGTGACTTCTGAGGTTGCATTAGAAATGGCAATGTAACTTCCGCTTGTTCTGTTGTCTCAGGGTGTTGCCCTTCAACTCAGCCACCACGATGTGAGTAAGCTCAAACTAGAAAGTAGAGGTAACAAGGGAGAAGAGACAAGAGCCCAACTCTTAAGGCTGGAAAGAACCCCGCAGGATCATGGAAAGAAAAGATCCGCACGCACACCAGAGCCAGTCATTGGACAGCAGAGCCAGTATTGGACAGCATCAAGTTCTACTGGCCAGTAGCATCTACTAGCTGGTAGAACTTGATGCTGTCCAATATTGTAGCTTCCAGCCACTTGCTCCAGTGAGTGCATGAAATGTGGCCAGTGCAACTAAGAAACTAAATTTTAAATTTTATTTCATTTTAAATTATTGAAATTTGCATAGCCACAGATGACTGGCATCTACCATACTGGAGAGCCCAGTTTTAGGCCATACCATTCTAAACCACCTATTTTCTCCCATTTTTCTGTAGCAAAAAATGGGCAAACCTAGACACATTTCTGCCTCCTGAAATCTTCCAGGTGTGTCCTGCTCACCTCCTCTGAAAAAGTCAATGGCTGGTGTACATCTGAGCCACCACAAAGTATGATGGCCAAAACTTAAGTGTATGAAATCACATGTGAGCAATTTTCTTTCCCATTTCCTCTATTGTCTGGATAAAATGAAACAAAGATGAAACAGGCTATTGGTTTTCTACATGAGATCAGCAAGGTTTTTTAGTAAAAAGCCCAGTGTAAACTTACAAGTACTTCAAACTGTGTCACTACAAGAGATGAGTTGCCCTACACGACCAGACCCTCGAGCTCATACAGCTTCAACTGGAAATCGTTTAGCTATGATTCATAAGGACTGCTCAGTATCAAGACAACAGGCTGTCAGGCAAGGCAAAAGACCATACTTCATAATCAAAAACTTTATCAGTTAAAAAAAATCAGATGCCAATTTTTTTGGTAGATGAAATTATTTACCACTTTCTACTACCTTCAGATGGCAACCAAAATCTACCATCAGCCAGAGAGGTGCCTTTCCACAGTGGGCAGGCAGACAGAATGAAAAATCTTTTAAGAGGGTTCCCACACAATTTACAAAGTCTGTAAACAGCTCCACAAAGCTGCCCAATAGCTCTCATTTGACCTGCTGGAAAGCTGTTAATCGGTCAAAGAAAGGAGAAACTCACCAAGAAAACAGTTGATTCTCCAACATGTAAGTTTTTCCATAATCTGGCCACTGATTTACCAACTCGAACTTACTTCAGCCACTACCCAATAGAGTTCTGTCATTTCAGGCAAAGTCTTTAAAGTTCCCCATGGAAGTAAAAGACCAATGGCATTCTCATAAA
>NW_016827546.1:652496-722843 GCF_001698545.2 Rhinopithecus bieti
GTTCCCCATGGAAGTAAAAGATCAATGGCATTCTCATAAATTGCTAGTAGACGAGAAATGTGAGCAACCTCTTTAGAAGACAGTTTGGCAATAGAAAAGTTGTCTTTCAAAAATAAAGGCAACAGATGATTCCAAACATAATAATCCTCAAACATGAAATATTTCCAAACTCAAGGAATATGGCACCCAAAACCCCTTTCTAAAAGAAAAAAAAAAAAAAATCACCATGTTGCTCACCAAACACTAATTTTATTTATTTATTTTATTTTTTTGACTGAGTCTCGCTCTATTGCCCAGGCTGGAGTGCAGTGGTGTGATCTCAGCTCATTGCAGCCTCCACCTCCTGGGTTCAAGCTATTCTCCTGCTTCAGCCTCCCAAGTAGCTAGGATTACAGGCGCCTGCCACCACGCCCAGCTAATTTTTATATTTTTAGTAGATATGGGGTTTCACCATGATGTTGGCCGGACTGGTCTCAAACTCCTGACCTAGTGTTCCACCCACCTCAGCATCTCGAAGTGCTAGGATTACAGGCGTGAGCCACTATGCCCAGCCCATTACATTTTTAAGAATGAAAAGCCATAGTAAAAAGACCAATGGTTAACAGTACACTGATTAGGAATAAATAGGTGGAGGGATACCCAGGGGAAATCAGAGCTACAGAGTGTTAAAAGTATAAAGCCTAACAAAACAAAAATAAAACAAGCAGCATACATCAGAAAGCCAGGCAGGGATAGAGGGAGAAGGCACTCGATGTTTATCTTGTTTTCCTGTTATTCTCAATCCATCCTGACTCCCAACCTCGTGACGGTTTTCATCTCTTTTCTGAACCTAAGAGAACAAATATTCCTATGCTACAGAATTACTTTTCAGAAAATGGACAATTTATTTCCCTTTTGTTAAATTCAAGTAAGATCAAATTGAATGTTTTACTTTTAAAGCCATGTTTTGTTTGAACCCAGTCTTACACAATTATTTCTGCCCATCATTTATCCATCCTTCTGTTCCTCTCTCACTGTATGTACAGAGGCATGGCTGAAATAAATGTTAACATTTGTTATCTTCTGCTTGAGCTTTTTTACTTTCTTTTCTTTTGCCTAATTTTTTAAAATTAGGGAAACATCACTGAAGTAAAAATAAAATAGCAATTACCTTTCTGGCTTGCATGGTTCTTTTTCCATTTGTTCACCCGATCTGTGTTTCTCTCATTTCCCCCAACACTCCCCAACCTCAGATTCTGACTCATATACCTCCATCAGTCTTCTTCATTCCCTGACCCTCTTCTCTGGCTGTGTCTCAATTGTTGGAGATACATTATGCGCCATGCTCTAAGGTGAAAGAATCTGCCTAACACCACTCCTCCCAACACCATCATCTACTAGGGAAGTGCAGAAACCCCCTGATAATCCAGATAAGAAAAACGTGGCGTTTGGGTATTTTCACTAGAGATGTCAATGGAAATTACCCATGCTGGGATTCCCAGCTGTGCTGCTGTTACACCACAATGGTGACATACACCAACACACACAAACCAGGTTTACTAGCAGCCACTAAGACATCTTCCATTTTCTCCCATTTCTCTCTCTCTTTTTAGAAAATTAAATAAATAACTCCTATTTGATGACTTAGAAGAAGGAAGGAAGGATGAGTGTGTGGGTAGAGAGAGGGAAGGAAAAAGAATTCCTAGGAATAGAGAGGGCTGCACCCATATTTGTAACTATATACAATTTGCTCTACCACAGAACTCCAAGAATGCATTCCAGTGACAAGCTTATCTACTACCCCAGCACCATGATAGTGGTCCATATTTTGTTTATTCTATAGCAGAAGTCAGTGGTCATGTTTTCCATAGTTTGCCCTCCTGCCTCTTCCCTGTTCTCCATCGTAAGGAGTGTGCATCAGAGCAAAATCCACAGAAATCGAATTTTCAAGTTTGCTATATCAAGGATTATCAGGCACCACACAGACTGAGCAATACAAGTAACAGATTTTAAAAACCCAAATATTGATATCCTGGAGCATAGGATATTTTGTAACTTATATATATACACTTACACAGACAGTTTCATCAATTTTTTTGTAATTCCTAATTTAAGCTCTCATTTTTGTGACAGTTCTTAGTAAGAGAACAGACACAGTCAGCTTCTATATTATGTATCAGCAGACATGACCTTTCTTAGAAACAGCAACTCAAAAAGACTAAAGAATACAACTTCATCTCTGAGAAATAAAGGCATTACCCTGCACCATAACTATGCAAAATATGCCCTGGCAAGTACCAGTCCCCGAAGGTTCTCTGTGGGAGCCTTTTAGTCATCTTTGGGAAGTCCTGCTCTTACATTCACTCTTAAAGACACCATGTAACATATGTTGGCACATTACAGGCTCTGAGAAATTCTGAAGTTAAACAACAAAAACAACAACCACAAAACCCAAACCTGTTAACTTGGTTGAACTCATTCCAAACCTATTTGATAATGGAATCCATTCTCTGAGGCAACACTTTCCCATTTACCAACATTCCTTCAGTCTGATGATCCTGTCTAGCATTCAAATTCAGTGATCCTACGAGCCCACAAAATGACTTGCACTCTTACCTATAAAGGTTGGCTTATTCTCGATGCACATAATAACAAGACAGATGTCATTTCTCAGTGTGTATCAGGCTCACAGTAGCCAGTAATGATACCTGGATACTCTTTGTTTACAGTTTCATGTATAGACCTGAGAGGTCAACAGAGTCATGAGAAACTGACCGTCACATAAACACCACGGCAATGGTCAGAAGCTGGCAGTGTGCTTTCCTACTTGACCCTATCCTCCCTAAGTTTCCCTCCTTGGTTCTCATGACCACATATCTTTGCCATCCCCAATATCCTACTCCCCTCTCCACTTGCTGTTTAAACTTTACTACCCAGACTCAATCCTTCCTATTTCAGTCTGGAATTACCCTACAGAGAAAATATCTAGATGGGAATATGTGAGTATTTGGAAGAAAGAAGTGCCACTCAAGAAAGTTAAAACACTAGGTCAGCTGGATAAACTACTCATAAAAATCTTGTGGAAAATACCTCAGTAATTAAATATTCACACAACTGTTATGTGGGCTCACTTAGAAACATATATACAAGCAATTAACTTTATAGTTATCCAAGCAAATAAGGAAATGGGATCAACATTTAGTACTCACTTAACAAATGTTCACTGATCACTTACTATTGGTCAGGCACAGTTTTAGACACTGGAGATAGAGCAGTGAACTTAGTCTGAAACATTATACAAATATTGCAGCACAGACTAGAAAATTCAGTAATTCCAATTCCTGTGATGACCCTGGAGAAAACAGTTTCTAAATGGAAGAAGAATGATTTTAAGGAAGAATTTAGAATTGTATTACAAGGTACCAAGAAAGCTTCTGCATCCATGAGAAGGGGATAGAAAAGGCAACAGACATAAATTTTGTACCTAACATTTCCCAGGTACAATGTTAGATGCTCTTACGTATGTCACATATTTAATTCCCAGAATTACCCTTTGATTTGGTAGAGTTTCATTTGATAGTTAAGAAACAGAGCCAGTGGCCAAATTTTTGGAATATGTCTGATTCCATCCAAATCCACATATTTTATATAAATACCAAGGTTAGATCTGAAAATGAATTCATGGCCACTTCAACTAGCATTTCCAATATGACTTCATGATGACAAAGAAAAGATATCTCAAAATACGTGTGGGAGAAGAACAGACATCAGCAACACATCAAAAAATAGTATTTTCAAAGTTGGAGGAGTCACACTGTGATTTCGAGTTACTACAAAGCTACAGGCACCAAGACAACATGTCCTAGCATAAACACAGACATACAGATCAGTGGAATAAGATTGAGAATGTAGACATTAAACCCTCACATTTATGGTCAATTCATTTTTGACAAAAGGGCCTAGATAATCCAAAAGGGGAATAAAGGCCTTTAAAACAAATGGTGCTGGTGCTGGAACTTGATATCTACATGCAAAAGAATAAAGCTGGGCCCTCTACCTCACACTAGGTACAAAAATTAACTCAAAATGGACCAAAGACATAAATGCAAGAGCTAACTCTATAAAACTCTAAGAAGAAAACACAGGGGTAACTCTTCCTGACCTCAGATTAGGTGATGGTTTCTGATACATGGCACTTGAAACACAAGCAACTAAGGGGGGAAGAAGTGATAAACTGGACTTTATCAAAATTAAAACATTTTGCACTTCAAAGGGCAATATTAAGAAAATAAAAAGACAATCCACAGAATGAGAGATAATATTTGCTGATCATCTGATACAGGTCTAGTATGCAGAATAAAGAACTCTTACAACTCAATAATAAAAAAACAAATAACCCAATATTTTAAATGGGCAAATAACTACAATAAACATTTCTCCTCCAAAGAAGCCACAAAAAATGGCCAATAAGCACATGAAAAGATGCTCAATGTCATTAACCATTAAGGAAATGCAAATCAAAACCAAAATGAGGTACCACTAAAATGTTTATATAAAATTAATTAATTAACAGACAATAACAAGTGTTATCAAGGATGTGGAGAAACTGGGACCTTATACAGTTTGATGGGAACGTGAACTTTGGAAAACCTTCTGGCAGTTAAACATGGAGTTACCATGTGACCCAGCAATTCCACTGCCGGGTATAAACCCAGACATATGAAAATGTATGTCTACACGACATCTTACACAGCAATGTTCACAGTAGCATTATTTATAATAGTCAAAAAGTAGAAAAAGCTAAATGTCTATTAACTGAATGCATAAATAAAAAGTAGAATATCCACACAATGAAATATTATTTAATTCATAAAAAGGAATTAAATAGTGAGTCATGCTACAACATGTATGAACATGTAAAACATTACACTAAGTGAATGAGGATAGATCTCTTTTCAAAGGCCATATATTATATGATTCCATTTATATAAAATGTCCAGAATAAGCAAATCTATAGAGACAGAAAACAGATTAATGTTTGCCAGGGACTGGCTAGAGGCTGAAGGAAACAAAGTAATATGGAGTTTCTTTTTGAGTGATAGAGATTCATTAGATGGTGGTGATGGTAACAAGACTTTGTGAATATACTAAAAAAATTACTGACATATATTCTAGAAGAGTAAATTTTGTGGTATGTGAATTATATCTAAATGTAAAACTCCCTTGAAAACTCCAACAAGAAAGTTATGAAAACCCCACCAAGACCGCTTTAAAATAGCAAGCTCAGTTGAAAACAAATGACCAAATAAAATCAACAAAATAAAATAAAATCAACCCTGTGATTTCGGATCAGTCTACATAAAGTCTATTAAATCTATACCATCTAGGAACTCATGGAAATAAAAGAATGAAATAGCAAAAGTCAGAGGTCAGATTCAACTTCTACACATTGAAACACCTGTACAAATTATGACAAGACTTGTCAATCCTGCTGCCACATTAGTCACCCTAGAACTCACCTGAGAAGTTGTTGACAACTATACCCAGTAATGAACCTGGGGTCTTCTAAGATCTCAAAGGCTTTCTTCTATCCCAGGAGGCAGCACCAGCTTAGATCTCTGAGCATCTATTTATGTGTAATCCAAGGTCTAATGAAAATCTTTACAGAGTGACTAAAAGTCTAATCTGGATGTGACATGAAAATTACTTTCAAACTCTGAAACAATTGGTTGATCTTTGCTCTACATGCTTGCTTTACATTTAGCAGTGACTCAAGCCCACATTTTTAAAAAAAAGTTACAATTCTAATTCTCAGAAATATCATGATGTAGGCTAAAATAGATGCACATATGTACACCCATATTCACACAAATCAACCCATCACGAATCCAAAGAATGACATAGCTAATGAAAAGCCTGAATTGCACTGTCTGCAGTCAAATGAACAACATGAACAGGGCAAGCACAGACAATCCCAACTTTTGAGAGGTTGAGCTCCGAAAGGTAATTGTAAATCAGCTCTTTGACACTACTCAAAACACATTTTTTCATAGATGTTTGGTCATGTGCCTAGGCCAGCCCAGAGAGGCCTATGCAATGCACTTCAAGCTAATCACGCCTTCCAAGGTCAACTCCAGAATGTGGCTCAGAAGTGGCAGCATCCTGGCTGCAGCAGCAGGAAAGAGAAACAGTGTACCCTCTAGGGTACCTCTCAGGTACCCTAAACTGGGGAGCAAATACAGGGCATGGTCCACATTGGGAATTCCATCTTACTCCCACTGAGACATACAAATCCTTCACAAGGGATCTCTAAAGTCTGAGGGAAGGAAGGACCTATGGCTTCCTTAAGCTACTATCCCAGAGTTCTAACCTCAGTACAATTCTGCTAATTTGGAAATGAAAACAAACAAGAGTTCACATTACAGGATTTTTAAGAACTTGCCGTTCTTACAGAAAGCCAAATTGCTGGATTTTCAAAATGTATTTTATAAGGAAGATACATAAAAAGTAGATTAGTAAAAGTAGATTCATGACTTTTGGCAGCTTCTCAACATCTATGATCAATACAGATTCAATTTTTCACCACCTCTATGTCTCGCACCCAGCTGAGAGGCTGGCACATAGCAGCCACCTCAAAAATGCTTATGGAATCTCTACACTTTTTTTTTTTTTTTTTTTTTTTGAGATGAGTCTCGCGTCTCCCAGGTTGAAGTACAGTGGTGTGATCTCGGCTCACTGCAAGCTCTGCCTCCCAGGTTCACGCCATTCTCCTGCCTCAGCCTCCTGAGTAGCTGGGACTACAGGCGCCCACCACCACGCCCGGCTAATTTTTTGTATTTTTAGTAGAGACAGGGTTTCACGATGTTAGCCAGGATGGTCTCGATCTCCTGACCTCGTGATCCACCCACCTCGATCTCCCAAAGTGCTGGGATTACAGGCGTGAGCCACCTAGTCGACCAGAATCTCTATACTTCTAACATCATTAGTATTGTGAATGCTATTTACTTTTTAACTACTGCAAAGTAATTTACATACAGTGCAATGGGGATTAACAGGATTGGCCTGGCCTCAGAAAAGACATTATTTAGGTGAGAAATAGAAAATAGAAGGTTAAAAAATACAAACTATCTACAAACACTGTACTGTCTGGACTGTGTTACAAAAAGTCCTAGTAGGGCACAGTGAGGTGGACTGGGGAGAGCACAAACTTTGGTGTTAGAAAGGTGGCTTGTCCTTGCCAGCAATGTGACCTTGAGCAAATCTGCTTCCTTGTGCCTTGATATTCTCAACCAGGGAACAATTCCCTCTCAAGGGAATTGTATGGCTGAGTGACCAGGGTGGGAGGGAAATTAAGTTTTCAGTGGATACTGTGGTGCTTTTAGAGTCTGGTTCTACAAACATGACTTTCTCATTAAACAATTAAATACATAAAATGCACTATGTGATTCATCGTTACAGTAAAACCCAAGGGAAGTGTGTAAAACGGCAGGCTAATCTCCCTAGCCCTTCCCCCATTTCCTTATGCCCTCTCCTGGTTCTCCTGTGACTTCCACAGAGCTGCCAGCTCTGCCCTGGTCCTCAGTCTGACCTCATTCTAGCCTGACCACCTGCTTCTGACTCACAGTCTTGCTATGAACTCTGTTCTCTGCATGTAACCCCCCAGTCCTGCTTCAGGTTTTCAGGTCAAGGATCTCTGTCCAACCCTGTCCCCCCAACCCAACCTCTTGGTGAAAATGATGGGCTACCCTCTCAGGGAGAACCACAGGGCTAATTCTGATTCCAAGGTAAGCTTATTATCTTAGGGTCGATGTGGCAAACAAACAGAAAAGCAAGTTTGCTTACAGTTTTGGGAGTCGAAGAAAAAAAGGAAAAGAATAAGAAAAAGAAAAAAACATGTAAACATGAGCATCAGAGATACTCTACACTATAACCACCACATACCTCCCCCACCCCAACACACACCCAGAATCAGAGGTGGAACCAATTAAGCAAATCTTCCTCAGTTCAGAACAGCAAATATAATCCTAGAAGATAGTTTCCATCAATCAAGATAGATTATCTATCTAGAAAGGTCCATCACTAGGCCCACAGAGGAGCCCAAGCACGCCTGCTGGCCTCTCTCTACAGAGTGGAGCTCCTCAGGACTGGGAAGTCAGGGCTAGAAGAGCATCTCCACTCCTCAGCAACCTGCTCCTAGAACCAGCCTCTGCCACTCTCAGGGTGAATCAGAATCCGGGTCTGTGCCTCGTGTCTCCCTGGCCACTGGAGTGACCTCAACCAAGAGCAGTCACTGTGCTGACCTAGCTGAGCGAACCTGATTCCCTTCCTCAGAACGTGGAAGAATTTGGAAGTTAGATACACAGTGACCTAGGCAGACTCTGAAGACCACTGAACTCAGTAGATGAGTAGGACTGCCAGGGCAGCTATTTTTAACCAAGAGAGGAGCAAGCAGGGGTGATTATGGGACAGCGGGGCAGACAGAGGGAGGCAGAGACTAAAAGAGAAGAGAGGCTGACAGACAAGAGTCCCAGAGAAATGCAGAGTGTGAGGCACAGAGACAGGCAGACAGACAGCATGCACATGCAACAACACAGGGGCAGGTAAATAGAAACCCAAAGGAGACCAGGAAGATGGCAGCTAGAGTGGGGCGGGCGGCCGGCTGGGGACAACGGAGATCCTCATGGGGCTCTGTCCACAGAGTGGGAGGCCCTCCCACGTCACAGCGGTGCTTCCTGCTGCCTGCCAGGGGCTCTGAGAGCTGCCCCCTTGCACCACTCCAATAAACCTTCTCTTACCTGATCCAGTCTATTTCTCACTTATGAAATCTAGAAAAACAATTTCAAATATCAAAACCTAATGAGAAGCAACATTGGCAATTTTGACACATGCTGTGGATAAATAAGTTAAAATATCTGGGAAACCTACTTAGCTATCACTAACAAAATTCTATAAAATATTCATACCTTTGGACTCAATATTTGCAATAGAAAAAAGTGTATACAACCTCAATGCCCAAGAGTAGAATAAAAGTTAAGCAAATTAAGACTAGAATACATTTATTTCATGCAGTGAATAATATCATCTTTAAAAATATTTATGGTTAAGAGAAAAATGCTGAATATAAAAGTACATAGAACTATGTAAAAACGTACATTGAAAATAAAGGTCACAAGAAAATACCCAGGGAGATGATAGGAGGCTACATTTGGGTGGCAATGCTAAGAGATTTTTTGTTCCTCTATATGTTCTCTGTATTTTCAACATTTTTATAATGAGAATATATTCAAAATGATATATTTAATTACGTAAAAACATAAAAAATAAAAGGGGAAAAGTAGTAAGAGTCTATCACCGATACACTTTTGTGCTTGTGACTTTCATATTGCTATAATACCCAGTATGGATTCCTACACAGAACTGGCTCTAAGAATTGCCATCATCTGGCTAAGCTTCTTCCCAGTATCGTTATGATAACCTTAACTTAGTAAACATTTCCTCAATTGCCTGCCCACTTTGTACAAGGTTGAGTTTAATGGCTGCTGATACTCTGATGGGCAACTCACTACTCATTCTTTCTGAGACAGCCAATTCCATTTTTAAATGTTTGGGTGACATCGATTATCTCCAACTTCATCAGGTGCCCTGAGGCCTGTATGAGCAGCTCACCGATCGGACAGTAATCAGAAGGCTGTTAGATGACCAACAAGTTCCCCTTATTCTCGAGATACTTAGACCTATAGACGCTCACAGTTCTGCCTAGCAGTCAGATTTGTCCCGGCTCAGGTGGTCTGCCTGTCTTCCCTTCTTTAGAGAGAATAAGAGTCAATGATATATAGCTGTTACTCTTTTTCATTTCTTTTTTGTGTGTTTATACACAAAGGAGACAAGGGAAAAGGCATAGCAATTCATCATTTTTATATGTCTTTCTGCTCTTTGTAAGAGCACAGTGGAACTATACATACAATTAACATTAAAAAAATGTTAGTAAAGATTTCTAAATGACATGACCACATAATTAGGTGTTTTAAATACCATGTATATTAGCACAGAGTTGGATTTAAAAAGCCAATAGCTGAAACAGAAATTATCCTGGTAGACTGTTTACAAGCCTACAGCTGTGATAACAAACCTCCCTCAGCCCCTTCAACATCAACCCCAGAAGCACGTGTAGACGGTGGGTGGTTAGCCTTCCGGGCTGACATGGGCATACACATCTGAGTTTGTTATTGTTGTCTGAGTTTTTGGAACACTTGGGGGTGATGTCTGCCTATAATGTGGCCACATGCCTTTTCAAGAAAAGAAGAAATATCCCAATTCCAGCCCAAATACTCAAAGACCCAATACAGTTTCTCCATCTTTCCTTGCTAGTTCTTATTTAATAATAAAATTTGTCTTCCTTTTAAACAGCCAGTGGACAGGCCTGCTTGAGGCAAGAGGCACCGAAATGTCTCAAAGGAATTCTACAAAGATGGCTTTCCTTTCAAGTTTAACTCCTAAGGAATAAATCCTTCTCTGCAAGAGCATTCTCTAGTTTCTCAGGGCTAAACATGCATTCAGCAGTTCCTATTTTGATTGGAACATTTCACTGCTTTTCTCTATCACTGTAGCAGATAGAATCACTGAATTGTATACAAGAGAAAAGCAGGAATAGACATAGGTTTGACTGATGGTGTATTTAAAGCAAGCTTTCTCCTTTAAATCTCGATGTTGCTAGAGTGAAGAGAGTTGGCTGGCTAGCTGTATTTATTTCACCCAGATTTGTGATATGGAAAAGGTTGAACAGAATATCAGTTTTAGTTTCCACGGATCACTATTAAGACAAGATGATAGAACCGGAATTAGAAATATAAAGTTTATCCTGTTTCATTAAAAGGATCCTTAAACAGCTAGAGATTGAAATCTTATGAGCCTTCAGTTTTGCAATGGTGTGATGAAGAGGCAGACACTACTATCAGGCAGTTCCCATAACAGGGCTTGGTATGCCGTGGTAATTGGATCCTATTATTTCTTTGTGTCTAGAACAATTACCCCTTAGGTGTACTAAACTAGGGATGATAGGGACCTATTTGCACCTATAGAAGTAGTGTTTATAAGATGGACTCCGTTTCATACAAACTTTTCCAGTTTTCAGTTTGAACGTGTAGGGTCATGCCATGCCCCTGATCAAGTTTCTTCCGTGGATATTCATTACCTACAACAAGTAAGAGGTCATCTAGCTGCAAATCAGAATCATCCATGGACAATGTAAAGAAAAATACATGCTCAGGACATGCACTACCTGAAGATTCTAATTCAATGGTCCCAGGATCCAGGTATAAACATTTTTTTAAAAAAAGCTTTCCAGATGATTGAAATGTACAGGATTGAGGACTACTGGCTTGCAAGAGGAAGTCTCTGTGTTACATACAAGGTTCAATTCCCACCACTTTTCAGCTGACATTCCACCTTCCAGCCATGCAAATCTACCTGCAGTTCTCTACAGACTATCTCTGAACCTTTGTAGCAGCCATGCTCACCCTTACTGTGGGCACAGCAGAGTGACCACTGTATAAGGTCGTAGCTCAAATGAGGCCTTCTTGTCCATTTCTGCCTAACATTCCCAGGCTGGCATGCACCAGGCTGCCCTTGCATATACCTTGTATATACAACACTATTACAATAAAGATATGTACATGCTTCTCTCCTACCTGAACTGTAAGCTCCTGGAGGACCTGGTCTCTGTGATTCTTATGTCCTGCTGCCTAGCAGGACCTCATATGACAGGTACTCAAAAAATTTCCGATGAACTAATAATTGCATCCATGTAAATAAAATCAATGTAGTCAATGTTGTAAGAAACAGACTGCTGGCATTATTTTGAATTGAACAGAAGAAAATTTGAATGGATATAATCACGAATTTTTATTCAAATAGATTTTTTTATAGTGAGCTTTGGGTTCCAAGAGTTACTTAATCATCCTCAAGCATGCCACAAGAGAAAACGTTTGGGGATCTCTGACTCAGTTAGAACTAGTGCTGCTTCCATCGTATGTCTGGAACTCATTTCAAGAGGATTTGTATGTCTTCAATTCTAGTCCTAGATATCTCTGAAAGAAAACCCAAAAGAAAGAAGCCAGCAAGGGAATTGACAAAAACGAAGATATGTTTTATGTGCAGTTTAGAGTTTTCTGAATAGCATTTTTCTAAGCTACAAGCTTGCAGACCTTAAAATACGACTCAGAACACCAACTGTGATGCCAACGTTTTTATTTTTATACTTTTTAGCAGAGAATATGGCAATAACTCCAAGCTACTCAGTCTACAAATCCTCTAAACTTCCTCCTAGAGAACAGAATAGCACTTGGCATTTCTTGGGGTATTATTTTACTTGCATATATAGTTATGCTAGTAAAATTTTGGTGACTAAAGAAGAATCAATAACTGAAGCTCTCAATGATTCCCATGATTACTGCTTAAGTTGGCAAAATATCCTCAGGCACAGAAGAAACTTGCTGATGAAAATGTGTATGGGTGGATTGTTCAGTTTTTTTCACAGTGATACACTTGCTTCTAGTTATGTCTGCATTCTCAGACAAGTGGTAAGGGCATAATAACATAAGGTTTACCATTTTGAGAGAGAAAATAGGACCACAGAAAATTCATTGGCAAGATAAAAATATTTTACACTTTATACCAACTGTGCTTTGCTGTTCAACACCTGAGCTTCTCACTACCTTATCTCTTTTTGTAAAGAAAAAAATGCTTCTTGAGGTATCATTTATATGCACCTGATATGGTTTGGGTCTATGTCCCTGCTCAAATATGCCAAATTGTAATCTCCAACGTTGGAGGTGGGGCCTGGTGGGAGGTGATTGGCTCATGGAGACAAATTTCCCCTGTGGTGCTGTTCTCATGATAGTGAGTATCGTGAGATCTTGTTGTTTAAAAGTGTGTAGCACCTCCTCCTCCCTCCCTTCCTCCTGCTCAGGCCATGTAAGACATGCCTGCTTCCCCTTTGTCTTCTGCCATGATTGTAAGTTTCCTGAGGCCTCCCCAACCATGCGTCCTGTACAGCCTGCAGAACCGTGAGCCAATTAAACCTCTTTTCTTTATAAACTACCCAGTCTCAGGGTATTTCTTTATAGCAGTAAGAGAACAGGATAATACAGCTCCCCTTTTAAGTGTACAGATTGATGAGTTTGGAGCAAATGTATATGCCTATGTAACCATCACTTTAATCAACACCTCAAAGAACATTTCCTCAACCAAAGAGCTCCCTCATGCCCTTTTGCAGTCAAGTCTGACCCTGATGCCTCTGATTTCTATCACTACCATCTGGTTTTACCTGTTCTAGGACTTTGTATTAATGGAATCATACAGAATATGCTCTTTTCTTTTATGGCTTCTTCGCCTCAATATGATGTTTCTGAGTTTCAGCCATGTTGTTGCTAATATCACTGGTCCCTTCTGTTTTGCTGCTGAGCAGCATTTTGTTGTATAAATACACCACAATTTATCTGTTCACCAGCTGATGAACATTTGAGTTGTTTCCAGTTTTTAGTTGTTACGATCAAGTTGCTATTAACATTTGTGTTACAGGTCTTTCTCTTGGGTAAATATAAAAGGCAGTATGACGAGCCAGAGGGTAAGCATGTTTAGCTTTAGAAATTGCCAAACTGCTCTCCAAAGCGGCTGCACCTCTTTATACTCCCACCAGCCATGCCTGACAGCCCTGGTTGCTCCACATCCCAGCCAACATTTGCTACTGTCAGTCTTTTACATTTTAGTCATGCTGATGGGTGTGCAGGTGTGCCTCACTGTAGTTTAATTTAGAAGGTCTGAAATCTGTTTCATTCAGTGTTTAACTTTTTCCTCTTTCTAAGGAACACAGGCAATGTGGCATACTGAAAGGTCGCTGGATCAGGATCGTTGTCTTAAATTTTATCACCGACTTTGTCATTAAATAGTTGCATAACGCCATAAAGACCATCTATCCCACCTCATTTCTTCCCGTATTGATAAAATAGTTAATTGGGCCAAATGAGGCTTAAATTCTTGTACTAAGTAAAAATGAACATAAATCAGTTTTACCAAAAATATCACAATACTTTCATAATAGTTAAGCACTTTTTTTTTACAGATTGTCCCACAGTTTTCAAAGAGAATTTGCATATTAATATATTCTATTTCATGCTATAATTCTCTCCCAAACACCACACTTTGTTTCAAGGAATAAGAATAAATCAACAAAGGAGTTCCATTCAATGGAAGGCTCCCTCCTTGCCTGCTGCTTCCAAGCTAATCTGCCAAATCATGAACTTTCATGTGAACATTAATGCATTCCTTTTCACAGTCATCTGAGCTTAACTCCAAATTGTACCTGTTTTAAAAAAGTTCCTGATTCAAAAGCATAAGTAATCATCCTTGGTCATGTATGCTTTGCTCACTAAGCTTTAAATTGTGGAGTGAATCAACTGGCAAATCTTTGCACTTCATCTGATATTCTGCCGTATGCTTACACAATATCTCTTTACTATTGTTCAGCCTTGTATATCTAGCAATGTAAAAAAAAAAACCAACCAAATCCCTAAAGTTAGTCTTCACCTCTCTGGGTTCTCATAAAGCAAGGTAAGGGTAAAGTAAAGGTGAAGGCATTGTTAATGATAAAGGAAGGAAAATATCATACATTCTTTATGAGGAAACTTTAGCAGTTAGAAGAAAGGGTAACTAATGATCAAAGGTGAGGGAGAAATGCATAGCAAAACTGAAGGAAATTAGTTTTTTCAGTTCCAAGGAAATATGCACTAAAAGAAAAAAATGTGCAAATAAAATATCTGGTGCTTGTTGGAATATGGGGAAAACTCAACACTTTTATCATCAATTTCTGTCTAAACAAATTACATATTGCCTATCCAAGATTAAGATTACACTTAACAAAGGTGTTCCATCTCTTGTTCTAAAGATACCTCAAAATATGCCAAAAAAAAAAAAAAGAAAGTAAATTTTTTATTGCTGACAGCAAAAAAGACATGGGTTTCAGTGGGAGGCCTATTTCAATGTGAAGGGGGGATGCTGAGTTGCAGCTAACAAAAGATCACTTATTAAAAATACATATGCAGTGTACTTCAAAGGGCCTCTTACCTAAGGGGGAAATGAAGAATAAAGCCATCAATTAGTTGGTCATTAACCTTTCCAGGTTAACCTCTTAAAAAATTGAATGAAAGTTATGGTCCAGTCTTTCCAGGAAGGATTACATGGTTTTGCACAGTCCCAAAGGGTCTGGCTCTCTGAAAGCCTTCTGTGGAGTCTTTAAGGGTTTGAGAACCTAGGTTGAGATGGAGGACTTCTGATTAAATGAATTCATCAATGAGATTTTGTCACTCAAACTTGACCTATATCCAAAAACAAGAAGGCAAACCTCTCTCCAATCCAAATGCCAAATACATACATGGTAGAATGTGAAGATGATTTTTTTAATTCCAAAAATTATTTAACATTCTCACAGGAAGTGCATGTTCAGAGGCAAAAAGTGAGCTGTGGGAAGACAGATGCTCCCCGACATCCATTTCCCAACCATTGCTTCCTGAACTGATATCAAGGTAAGCCAACAAATCTGAACAGTGATTTGAGGGGTGCCGCCAGTTCCTTCCATTTCTAGAACAGGTCTTTTCTAGAAGAAGGTATTCACTGTGGGGCACAGAGGGAGGAGTATGAATGGCTAGCAAAAATGTTTGTGAGCAGACTGATAAATGTTATTTAACTTGGAAAGAATTCAGAACTATAGGTGAAAAGAGATCATTTGGGAACTCTGGGTTATAAGGCAGGTGTCTGTCTGTGGTAGGCAGAATAATACAATGGTCCCCAAATACGTCCATGTTCTAATCCCCAGAAGCACTGAATGTATCTTATATGGCAAAAGGGACTTTGCAGATATGATGGGGAGATTATCCTGGATTGTCCTGGGAGGTCTGATCTAACCACAAGGGCCCTTATAAGAGGGCGTCAGGAGATGCAGAAGGCAATGTGATGATGGAAACAGGAAGAAAAGGAGATGTGATGTGAAGCCATGAACCAAGGAACGCAAGCAGCCTCTAAAAGACAGAAAAAGCAAGGAAGTGAATTCTCCACAAAAGCCTCCCAAAGGAACAATGCCCGTTGACACCTGATTTTAGTTTTCTGACCTCCAGAACTGAAAGAAAATAAAATTGTGTTGGTTTAAGCCATAAACTTAAACAACTTAAGCCCAAAGCAACATAATTTGCTATAACAGTAATAGGCAACCAATACAGTCTTTCCTGAAAGAAAGAAAAAAAAAAAAAGGAAGGGGATGTAAGGATATAAAGAGAAGTGTGAAACAGCATATGAAAAAGCATTTTCTGATGAACAACAAACACTTCCACCAACAAGACTGATACTGTCTCAAATGTGGCCCTAAGTCAGCAATATATATGGGGCAGCTGGGGCTTAATGGAAAAACGTGGGCTCTCGTCCTCACTCTCCCACATACGGCTGTGTCACTGTGCAAGCACAACCCTTTCGCGTCTCAATGACCAATCTATAAAACAAAACACGTAGCCTAGATGAATGATAATCTCTCCGTAACAAAGGCCAGAGGGCTTTCCCTACAGAGTAGTTCAAACCAGTGGTCAGTTTCCCCATAAACCAGTTCCCATAAACCATGTCTTATTTAATTAATAAGAATTGCATGGGCACATCTGTCCCAGTTTAAAGCTTCAGCAACTGAGGTTTAACAAGGTCATATTTGTCCACCATCACTGGAATTTGAATGCAGGCATTTCGGACTGGAGGTCACCTTTTTATCCAGTGTACTTGCAGCATTCTCTGGTCAAGGTTCAAGCTGTGCGCCCAGGGGTCTGAGATAGGTTAGAATGCAAGAGCAAGAGAACACCACCAACACAAACCAGGATCATAAGCATCCTAGAGAAAATGAAAGGGAAAAGGGGGTGCTCTGGTGAGAATGTTTATGTCCCCCTGAAATTCATTCATTAAAACCTAGTCACCAATTTGATGGCATCGGGATGTGGGGTCTTTGGGAGGTGATTAGGTCATGAAGGCAGAGCCCTCATGAATAGGACTAGTGCCCTTTTAAAGAGGCCCCACAGAGCTCCTTGTCCCTTCCACCCTGTGAGGACACAGCAAAAAGGCACTGTCTACCAACCAAAACACGAGCCTCCCAAGACACCAAATCCAACAGTACTTCGATCTTGCATTTTCCAGCCTCCAGAACCATGAGAAGTAAATTTCTGATGTTTATAAGCCACCCAATTTATGCTATCTTCTTAGAGCAGCCCAAATGGACTAAGACAGGGGCAAAGACCAAACTGCCTTATATTCAAGCATTTTAAAAGTTGGGCATTCAGGAACGATCTTTCTAAGATCACTTTTTAAAACAAAAGAAAACTTTCAAGACTCAAAGTGGTCCCCATGGGCAGACCCTCACTGTTCTATAATGCAGAATGCCATGTTACAAACCAGTGAACCGTTTTTCCTCCATATTCAGATTCCACACTGGACCTGATGCTGCTGCAGCAACTCCAGTCTTCACCGTTCACAGGAGGAGAATGGAAGGGCTGCTGCCCAAAATAGTTTAATAAGGCCAGCAGTGATTCAGAGAGTAAATAACAGGCCACGCACACAGACGCCTGCAGAACTGGGACCCAGCTGAAAGGGGGGTTCACTGCTCAAGGTTAAATGGAGGATAAAGAGGACAGGGACATTCAATTACACGTGTTCAAGGGAGAAAAGATCATTAGTACCACCTGCAAACTCCCAAAAAGGCAGTCAAATACGAGGCATTTCAGCTTGACTATTTATTAACACTGCTCTAGAGTCAAAAAAAGAACCAACCCATGAAGGTAAAAAGCAACCTTGCCAACATAGACCCTTTAGAACATTTTCTCTCTCAATGGACTCTGATTTGTTACTGAATAATTTCACGTCCATAAAAATATCGTAAGCTTATGAATATTTAAAAAGATGCCCAACATCAGGAGAACAAAAAAAATCCAGAAAAGCATCCAGAAAACTTTACTAATAGTCACAAGCTAGTCTAAAACCCAAACAAGATTCACCCTACCCTGCAAAACACTCAAATCATTAATATTTCTGATTATGCTTCCATTCCCAAGAAAAACTAGGAATTGAGCAAACTTTAAGCTTGTGTAAAAAATAAATGTTGCATTTCTATTATTTATTTATCTTAAACTCCAGTTGAGGCAAGTATTTGCCTATGCTCTCAGTTCTGATGAGAAGTTGATATTTAAATAATTAGTTGATATTTAAATAATTAGCTATGAGAAAAGCAAACCAATGCGTATTTCCCAAAGTTACCATCTGCTTTTGCTATCAAAATTTGGAATTTCAGTCAAATATACAGTGAAACATATATACACAAGAGCTGTGCCACTTAGCATAAATAGAGTAAAACAACAAATACTAAGATTTGTTGGCATTAAATCAGTTTAGTCTATAAATACCTTTACAGACGACAAGAGAGAAGCAAAGCTGAAGAATGCAGATAGATCATGTGTTTAACTGCTCTAAAATGGGAATCTGAGAGAAAGTTAATTTTCTCAGCTGGAGCCAAGAGTTAAGCTTGTAACTGATGGAAAATAAGGTCATATTGGAGCAGTCTTTTTTATGTGAAAAATTAAATCTCACCACTTCAATACAGGCCTCATTTTAAAAACACCAGTATCAATCATCTCAACAAATTTTTATTCAAATATTACACAGATATGACATGTTCAACACTGATCATATTGACAAATGTAAGCCTGCTTTGCTGGATGTCTCAGAAGCAATAACCTTTTCATTATAATCCTTTCTTGTGTTTTAGTTTTAAGCTTTAATGACAGATAACCGAGCTCCTCGGATCAAAGACACAGTAAAAGCCAGGAATAGAACATAAGTGAATTGAACACTGTCAACAACACAAAAAACCTTCATTTACTGCTAGAGTAATAGAGTACCTGCTGTGCTCAAATGGAAAACAATCCTCATATAATGTATGTGTTATCAAAAACATATCTATCTTTTGGCCCCCAACCACTAGGGAGTAGCACAAAGTACACTAGGGTGTCAAGAAGTCTGTCATGCAAGCTGACCTTCTCAAAATCGGCTTAGAAATCAGGATGAAACTCAGCATAACTACTTAAATGGCTTTATCCTTTAAATAAATACTGTAAAATAGAGTTTGCCATACAGCTTACTTTTGAATGGATCTTTTCTGGAAATATTTCACCCTTCAGAAGCAATGTAATGACACAAGTTTGAATTAGGCCAATTTTCAGTTATGTCTTCTATTCCTTGGCTTGGGATTCAACACTCTTGGACTTTTGGCAACAGGCAGATGGAGACACCAGAAATTATCACTTTGCTGAAATGCTTTCTTTCTGGGAGACTTAATTATTTCTACTGCATGGGTTTGTTTCATTTTTACATAAGGCATTTTCTTAAAAATTGTATGTAGCCATTGAAAATGACTCACAAGAACCTTTAGTGGCTTTTCCTTTAAGCCCCCTTTCAAAAAATATGTAAGGGTTGCTCATCATACAGTTGTTTGTACTAGTAAAAAAAGGCAGACATATTAATGCATAGAAAATTGGATACATAATTTGTAGTACAACTACATAATAACCTATAAGACATCCATTAAAATGACAAAACAGGCATGAGGGAGGCTTTTTAATAAAAGAAATAATTGTGGCCGGGCGCAGCGGCTCAATCCTGTAATCCCAGCACTTTGGGAGGCCGAGACGGGCGGATCATGAGGTCAGGAGATCGAGACCATCCTGGCTAACACAGTGAAACCCCGTCTCTACTAAAAAAATACAAAAAACCAGCC
The DNA here is from genome assembly GCF_001698545.2 of Rhinopithecus bieti. NCBI lineage: Eukaryota > Metazoa > Chordata > Mammalia > Primates > Cercopithecidae > Rhinopithecus > Rhinopithecus bieti. Next base: position 672,322 of record NW_016827546.1, read on the forward strand.
AGGCGAGGTGGCGGGCGCCTGTAGTCCCAGCTACTTGGGAGGCTGAGGCAGGAGAATGGCGTAAACCTGGGAGCCGGAGCTTGCAGTGAGCTGAGATCCGGCCACTGCACTCCAGGCTGGGTGACAGAGCAAGACTCTGTCTCAACAAAAAAAAAAAAAAAAAAAAAAATAATTGTAGATTCACAAGAAGTTGCAAAAATACTGCGGAGTGGTCCAGTGTACCCTTCACTCGGCACCCACCAATGGTAACATCTTATATATAACTACAATCAAAAACAGGAAATTAATATTGGCACAATACAATTAGGCTACACAGGTTACTCAGATTATGGTAAGCTACAGAACTTACTCAGAAACTCACCAATTTTTACATGTACTCACTTTGTGTGCATGTGTATATATCTGTATTATATATATTTCCATAAAATGTTATCTATATTTATGTAATCACCACCACAAACAAGATACAGATTGTCCATCACCACAGAGAAAACTGCAAGGCAACCTTTTACAGTACTAGAAAGGGTCTATATCTTGACCTAGGTGGTAGTTAGGCCATATACTTCAGATTTATATAATTTAGATTATAAAGTATGCTTATATTTAAAAAGAATGATGAAAAGTTCTATTGATTGATGACACATTAGGTTTTTTTAAAAGTCACAAAACAATATTTATATATGATTCAATTCTCACATAATGTGTCTCTATGTGCCTGGTGGTGGGGTGGGGGAACACCAACATTTAATTTTCTTCTACAAATTCTATTTTATGTATTCTGGCATTTATTTTGCAGAGAGTATGAGTTGCTTTAATAAAGCAGAGAAAAGACCAAAAAAAAAAAGGTATGTACTGTATATTCTTGAAGAAGGAATCTTTTTTTATCACCATTTAATTCATTCTTAAGATTTCTTGGCCGGACGCGGTGGCTCAAGCCTGTAATCCCGGCACTTTGGGAGGCCGAGACGGGTGGATCACGAGGTCAGGAGTTCGAGACCATCCTGGCTAACACGGTGAAACCCCGTCTCTACTAAAAAATACAAAAGCTAGCCGGGCGAGGTGGCGGGCGCCTGCAGTCCCAGCTACTCGGGAGGCGGAGGCAGGAGAATGGCATAAACCTGGGAGGCAGAGCTTGCAGTGAGCTGAGATCCGGCCACTGCACTCCAGCCCAGGCGACAGAGCAAGACTCCGTCTCAAAAAAAAAAAAAGATTTCTTCTGGTTGAAAACTACCATCCTTTGTATCACTCCCCTAAAACACAACCTCTATCAACTTCATATTGAAGGGGCCTTAAGTTACTGGTTCCCGTAAAAGATAAACTTGAAAAGTTATTCCCCATGAAGCTCAGTGAGTATGTAAGAATATATGTGAAAATTTCAAAGGAAACTGCACTGAATATAGGCTGTTACTTAGAGCTAACTTTTCCTCTCACAATCCACAAACATGAATACATTCTTTCAATATAACCTTTAATGACCACAGAATATGTACTAAAATTATGCAAAGGTTATCCAAGACCTCAACATGTACAAGACAAAGATCGTGCTCTTAACAAGGTCAAAACTGCAATGCAACACAATGGGCCAAGTTCTTACACCACCAATGAGAATAAAGTGCTGGGAGTATATGGTGAAGTAAACAGCCAATTCTGTCTAGGAGTGGGAAAGCAGAATGACTGAGAAAGGAAGGACCCTAGCCGTGGGCCTTGAAACCTTCTATTTGGGCTTCTGCCAAGTGGCAGAGAGAAAATGAAAATAGGGGAAAGAGTCACTCTAGTCACAGATACTGCCTGCAGGCACAAACACTTTGGGGGCCTGCTGGAGAACAGATACGTACAAGTTAGGGAAGATGTGAAGGGGTATGATTCTGGAAACGATCGTGAATACCATGATAAGAGTTTGCCTGCATTACCCTATATGCAGTAGGAAACTCAAAGGCTTTTAAACAGAGGACTAGACTGGTATCAGTATCAAAAGTGAGTTGGAATGAGAGAATGGAATAAGAAGAAAAATTATTGAGCTCTTAAAACTATATACCAGGTGAAAAGCAATGAGGTCCTGACTAGTGCAGCAACAGCAGTTGTCATAGAAAAGGATACTGTATTAGTCCATTCTCATGCTGCTAATAAAGATATACCCAAGACCGGGTAATTTATAAAGAAAAGAGGTTTAACTGACTCACAGTTCAGCATGGCTGGGGAAGCCTCGGGAAACTTACAATTATGGCAGAAGGGGAAGCAAACATGTCCTTCTTCACATGGCAGCAGGAGAAAAGCCGAGCAAAAGGGGTAAAGGCCCTTAGATTATAAAACCATCAGATGTAGTGAGAACTAACTTACTATCATGAGAACAGGATGGGGGGAATCTCCCCCATAATTCAATTTTCTCCCACCAGGTCCATCCCACAACACGTGGGGATTATGGGAACTACAATTCAAGTTTTGTAGCAGCTTTGCGTGGGGGCACAGTCAAACCATATCAGTAAATTTTATTTCAATTTTGAATCCCCAATTTGACTTTTTTGTTCAACATTATTCTTGAGATTTACCCATAAGGATACATATAGTTTTAGTTCTTTCTGCTTTATAGAATTTAATCTACTGAATCCACTATATTTATCCATCTTATGGACATTTAGGTTGCTTCCAATGTTTTGCTCTAACACAACAATATAGCAGTGAACACAGCATACATAAGATGTCCCAATACATGTGCCACACTTTTACATATCTGGAAATAGATATGCAAAACTGGAGGTTTATGGTGTTATAAGGCTTTTATAAAACATAAAACACCTTAAACCTAACTAATTACTTATTACCAAAGCATTCTTCAAGCTGGTTGTTCCAAATGATATTGCCATTAATAAAACATGAGTTTCCATCTTACATATCTTTGTCCATACCTGGTATAGCCAAACTATTTAATTTGAACAAATTTGTGAGTGTAGAAATGATATTCTTGTTCTGGTTTTATATTATGTTTCCAGAATCAAAAGATATTTCCAAAGTATAATCCATGAATTAGGATGAGGACATTGAAGGACAGAGAAGAACACTATGGAGTGTTCTGTTTGGGTAACAAAAGTAGAAATATCTGTTAGGGACTACATTTAATTGCAACCGACAAGATACTTCCCTCCTTATCTCCAAATGGTGGCCTAAGTAAACAAGGGCTTATTTGCTATGGGCTGAATGTTTTTGTCCTGACCAAACTAAACCTAATCACCAACCTGATGGTATTAGGAGGTGGAGTCTTTGCGGGGTGATTAGGTCATGAGGGCTCCCCGCTTCCATAGGATTAATGCCCCACAAGGTCAGGAGATCGAGACCATCCTGGCTAACATGGTGAAACCCCGTCTCTACTAAAAAATAACAAAAACTTAGCCGGGCGAGGTGGCGGGCGCTTGTATGTCCCAGCTACTCGGAGCCTGAAGGCAGGAGAATGGCGTGAACCTGGGAGGCGGAGCTTGCGTTGAGCTGAGATCCGCCCACTGAACTCCACCTGCGAAGAGCGAGAACTCCGTCTCAAAAAAAAAAAAAAGAAAGAAAGAAAAAAAAGAAAAAAAAGAAAAGGATTAATGCCCTTATGAAAAAGAGCCCAGAGAGCTGCCTTGTCTTCCACCACATGAGGACACAAAGAAGGCATCATCTATGATGCAGGCAGCCCTCACCAGACACTGAATCTGCCAGCACCTTGATCGTGGACTTCACAGTCTCCAGAACTGTAAGCAATCCATTTCTATTGTTTATAAATTAACCGGTTTATAGTATTTGTTATAGCAGCCTGAACTAATACATTGCCACATAAAAATCCACAGGTAGGCATTCCAAAGCTGATAGGGCAGCTTCATGGTTATAATGATCCAACATCCTTCTATCCCAGCTTCAATTTTCAAGGTCTCCTTAGGGACCAAGATGGTTTCTGAAACTCTAGTCATCACTCAAATTTGAAGGCCAGAAGAAGGAAAAGTTGATGGGCAAAAGGGCATACCTCCCAGCTGAACACTTGTTTTTGTTTTTGTTTTTTTTAGGCTTCCTGGAAGTCCCATACAATACTCCTAAATAACATACACAGGCAAGACGGCCAAACCTAGGTATAGTCACACGGCCATACCTAGCTGCAAGGAAAACTGAATAATGAGGTTTTGTTTTGATATGTGTGTATGTTTTGTTTTGTTTCTTTTGAGAGCAAAACTAATGTGGCCAAGAAAGAAAGAAAAAAAAAAAGGGCCGGGCGCGGTGGCTCAAGCCTGTAATCCCAGCACTTTGGGAGGCCGAGACGGGCGGATCACGAGGTCAGGAGATCGAGACCATCCTGGCTAACACAGTGAAACCCCGTCTCTACTAAAAAATACAAAAAACGAGCCGGGCGAGGTGGCGGGCGCCTGTAGTCCCAGCTACTCGGGAGGCTGAGGCAGGAGAATGGCGTAAACCCGGGAGGCGGGGCTTGCAGTGAGCTGAGATCCGGCCACTGCACTCCAGCCTGGGCGACAGAGTGAACCCTTGTTTACAAAAAAGATTCTGTTATTAAGGAAAAGTATATAATGGAAGGCAACATTATTTGACACAGTAAATGATGTGATTAATTAAGATGCAGAACACAAGAACAAATGAAAGGAAACAGAGTACAAGGGGTACGAACTGGTGTAGAAATAAAGATTCAAGAATTTTTAGCATAGAGATATCAGATGAAATCATAGGAATAGTTAAGATAGCCCAAGGAATCAGCATTGAGCAAGAAGAGACAGTGAGGTAAGTATCCCAGGAAATGCAGTACTTAAGAGTAAGAAAGAGAAAAGATAAATGAAGAAAACTAAGACATCAAGAACATTCAGAGAAGGAAGAACAACATTGTCCATAATCCAAAGGACCAAGGTCTTTGAGCATGGAGAAGGTATAAGCTACTGGTAATTGTCCGCCCAATAGCCACTCTCCTGTGCTTCTTTGTGACTAATAAGAATTCCAACTTTGTTCAGCTATTAGGAAGCTAGGTGCTTGAGGAGAGCTTGGGCTCTTCCCCAACCCCAGCTGTAAATCCTGACAATTCTAAACCTATCAGGTAATCCCATTTCCCCCTTGCTATTGATTGGCTTAGGTAAGTGCATCTGAAACAATCCTGGCCAATGGAACCCTAAGGAAAGTATGGGAGACAAAAAGTTAACATGTTGCGTATTTTAAAAAATTAAACACGCAGGAAGAAAAGACCAAAGAAACTGGGTCCTTGAGGACACAGTCAACCCACTGAATTAAGCAACTTTGGAACTGCCCTAATTTCAGGCTTTTTTAACGTAGTTTCTTCTATTTGGGTTTTCCATTACTTGCAGCCAAAATCATCCTAATAGTCAACAGTTTCAAACATTAACAGACAGGCCAAAATGTTATCAAGAGGCCTTGGGAGACAGTGAAGATTTAGAATGGAACGGCCCAGTTCAGTCACTGAGAAGGGGGAAAAAATCAGTAACAGGGGGCTACAACTAAAGTTAGGAGAGTGGGGGAAAAGGGGAGGGAGAGCATTAGGACAAATACCTAATGCACCTAATGCATGCAGGGCTTAAAACCTAGATGACGGGTTGACAGGTGCAGCAAATCACCATGGCACATGTATACCTATGTAACAAACCTGCATGTTCTGTACATGTATCCCAGAACTAAAAGAAAGAAAGAAAAATAAATAAATAAAAATAAAGTTGGGAGAATTTCTTCCTATTGACTTCTGTTTTTAGATGAAATGAAAACAAGGTCAAATGCTGAGAATGAGATTGTGGAAGAAAGCTGTGTTCTTGAAGAAAATAATAAAGGTTTGGAATAGCTGCTACAAAGAAAAAGGGAAAGGGTGTGAACTTTGGATCTGAAAATACATTTTCAGATCAAAATATCAAAAGGCTCTGTTAACATTAAAATCATAAATTTGTAAGAAAGCCAATAAGCAGAGTGGTAAACTGAGTACAAGGACAGAAGTAGACTGTTGTGTTGAATCAGGGTTGGAGAAAGAAATGAATCCTATAGAAGATCAGGAGGTGTCGAAATTACTGGTACCAATGACAGATCATCAAAAGGGTTAACTATATAGTCTAGGTACACTGGGGAGAAGTAAAGGGTGTGGAAGAGTCAAGACCGGACAGGCTGAACAAACAGGGTGCAGATCAGGGAATAAATTCACAATGAGTCTGAAGAAAAGGCTTACTGACAGAAAGCAGACAGGAAAGACAGGGGCTGTGATGGAGTAAAGGGTATTTCAGAGATAACCATCTCAAAGTGAGAGCAGCAGGGTTTGGCCACTGGAGTGGGCTGCTGAGGTGGTGTGGGATGTCTCTAACACCAAGGAGAAGAGGAACAGTGAATGAAGATGTCAGGTAAGTCCTCAATATAAGCACAGCGGAGGATAATAACAGGAAAGGAGCTCAAAGGCAAACAGGAGACAGCTACAAACCAAAGCTCACACTTCCCACATCGCTCTTCTTAACATTTCTTCTTTTTTTTTTTTATTTCTTTATTTTTTGTGATGGAGTCTCGCTCTGTCACCCAGGCTGGTGTGCAGTGGCGCGATCTCGGCTCTCTGTAACCTCCACCTCCCAGGTAAACGCCATTCTCCTGCCCCAGCCTCCCAAGCAGCTGGGACTACAGGCTCCTGCCACTACATCCAGCTAATTTTTTGTACTTTTAGTAGAGACGGGGTTTCACCATGTTAGCCAGGATGGTCTCAATCTCCTGACCTTGTGATCTGCCTGTCTTGGCCTCCCAAAGTGCTAGGATTACAGGTGTGAACCACTGCTCCCGGCCAACATTTCTTTCTTTTAAGGAGAAATCTATTTGCCTTAGCAATAGTTTCAGGTAGATGACCTTTCACATATGTATAAGAAACGTTGCCCTGAACCCTGAGAAAATCCTAAAGATTCCAGTCTATTATCAGATAATTCCTCCTAAATGGGTCTTTCTTCTTATCAATTTATAAAAACCCTGGAGGAACAAAATGAGAAAAGCGGAGATGAATCCGATGCATCTAGGATATCTCTTAAAGTCTCTACTCCCAACATTTCCCCTCTTTCTACTCCTGCTGCTACCTGCCAGGTTCAGGTAGCAATTATCATCTCTTGCCTACATGACTACAATAGCTCCTACGTAGCTTTCCAAGGTGTAGTGAGCTCTCCCCACTAAATGATGCCACATAGAGTTGCCAACCGAATCCTCCTAAAGTATCTCTTTGAATACTCCTCTCTATGCAAAGACCTGCAATGACTCCTCTTCACCCAGAGCACTGGCTTTCAAGCTCTTACAGCACCTGCATCCTGTAAGACAGGTCACAGTATTCCCACCACAAAAATCAAGTAATGACAATCTGTTCTCCCACTTGACCATAATCACACCTAACAGAAGAGCTCTCTCATTTAGCATAAAGTAACACATTTAGTTATCTGAAGTGTAATACATCATTGCACGGAATTCTAAATGCAAAACTTGTGAACAAATGATGTATAAAATGAAGTCCCACTACACAGTGGTGGTACTGAAGGCCTCCCAAGTGCCAACTCAACCTTCCTTTGCCCCTTTATCGCTCACATTGTACTCCACTTCTCCTAAATGCAAGGCAAGCCAGGCAAGCTGTATAGGTATCAGTATCCACACTTCAGTGTCATTCCAAGGACCCAGGGCTGTGTTTTGCTCACGTCTCTCTTTGTAAGACATTAACACAACAGAAAAGAATAAGCTTTGTTCTGTAAGGCTTGTTGCCCATCTGCTCCAAGTACTTTGGGCACCACCACAAATGTATGTTGTGTCCAATTGACTCAAGAAGCCTTCCCTTAACAATATCACAAGATGCTTTTTTTTTTTTTAACCTCAGAACTTTATAAGAAAACAAAGCGGCTATTTGAAAAGAATGAAATTCATACAATATGGAATGAACTAAACCAAATTTACTAAATAGTCAATCTAAGCATAGGCATTCTTTTATACAGCTAATATAATGAACCTGTAGTTCTAAATACAGCTAAGGGCCCCCACGCCTGACCATGGCACTAAGTACACTTGTAGCCAGGAGTGCCTGAAGCCATGTCTGTCTGGCGCCTTTCCAGACACTGCTTCCGTTGTTTCCTGGATTTAGATCCTTCACAGGCCTCTTCTCTGTCCCATGGTAATCTATGCATTCCATGCTGATCACCAAGAGAATAGGGAATCCTGCTATCAGGTCTCATCTACTCAACCATACAGAATTTAGAGTCCCTGAAATATTAGGACAAATGCAAAGTATGAAAGCTTCTGTGTTTCTATGGTGATGGCCATTTTTCTTCCTGTTAGGTACAAGTCTTCAGTTCCTTTTCTGAAACCTTCAAGGCTAGGAATATTCAAAATGGCTTTTTTAAGGTAACACAATACATCTGTCTTTTATTTTACAACACCTCCAGCAGGGCCTAGAGCAGCATCTCACAGTCAGAAACACTGATATTTTTGCAAGTATGAACATCCCTATTAAGTGGGATAATGATCATGAATAGCCTCATGGCAGGGCAGGGTAGACTATGCCATCAAATGAACTCCACAAAAAGCCCAAAACCTGTCACTATTCAGATTTTACAATTGTGATTAAGAAACTACATTACAAACAACTGTGTGACACTGGAACTTTAAAGGAGCTGAGCAGTGCAAAGGCCATCCTCTCTCTGGCTCCAAACAGAACACCAACCCAGGGCTAGAAGAAATGCCCAGGTAAAACAGAACCTCAGAAAGTATTCCCAAGTTATGCTGTAGATCATTAAGTACTATAGTCTCTCCTGGCTATGGCAGCCCAGGGGTTCATGAATTCACTAATTTATGTCCCTTCTATGGTTGTCCTGGTGCAGTGCCATGCCCAGTACACTGGCTAGATTCATACTGATAAATCTGACCCTCTCACTCTCCAATAGTCTAGGGAGTAAATCACGACCACAGCAAATCACGACACAGTGACTGAGACAAGGATACTCAAGCTATGAGGCAGCCTGTACATATGTGCTTGTACCTTAGAGGCTTAAAGGAAGGACAAAACACATTTCAGTCTGTTCATTTAGTTATTTCATTGCAATATGAAAAGCAATCAAGCACCACATTCATAAACTGAAGTTTATCACCTCAAATCTTACCTGCATAGTTTCTATATTTGCTTTGGTGGGATATTTTAATGACTGAAATAACAGCAAACCTTTCTAAGAAGAGTTCCATTAAACTAGATAAGATCAGAGTTAACACTATAACTCTGTTATCTCTACAGATCTCCAAGGAAACCCATATACTATTAGAGTCATGCTAAGAAACAGATTCAATTTTGAAACAGATCAGAAAGTGGAATTTACTAAAATGGAAATGTGACTCTAAGAAAAGCTTTCACGTTCCCTGGTGCGGACTGTATCTTCACTATGACAAGACTAAATTGGGATGGACTGCTGAAGATGTCATTATCCAGAGTAAATATCATAAACAGATGTGCCTTTGGTTGCTCCATTTTGAATCTTGATATTTATCATTGTACTCCAGATAAGTCCATTTGTGAAATTTACTTATGTTTCAGATTAAACACAAATTGGAAGAGACAATAATAGTTGAATTAAGAATCCTTTACTTAATCTGTCTTCCTAGCATGGACAGGAGACTATAAGTAGTCAATTATTTCCTTTCATACGCATAGAAAAACCAAGGAATAAATTTAAAATTTTCCAGTCTAAAATTAAAAAAAATATATTTAAGGAAACATTTTTATTAGGGAGAAACCAAAGATTAAAAGTTATCTTGACTTGAAGAGATTACTGGATTCTTCGTACTCTAAAATAAGATGTCTGGTTACAATAGTGGCTGTAACACCTCCTAAAGTTATTGTGAGACTTTGAGCAAAGGCTTTTATTTTCTCATTTGCATTAAACTCACCTGATCATTACTGGGACTATGGTGGTGATGTTAATAAGAAGAAACTCCAAATGTTAAAAATGCCACGGTGGCCGGGTGCAGTGGCTCACGTCTGTAATCCCAGCACTTTGGGAGACCAGGCGGGCTGATCAGGAGGTCAGGAGTTCGAGACAAGCCCAACCAACATGGCGAAACCCTGTCTCTACTAAAAATACAAAAAATATTAGCCGGCCATGGTGGCGCGCACCTGTAATCCCAACTACTCAGGAGGCTGAGGCAGGAGAATCACTTGAACCCAGGAGGCGGAGGTTGCAGTAAGCTAGAGATTGCGCCACTGCACTCCATCTTGGGTGACAGAGCGAGACTCCGAAAAAAAAAATGCCATGGTGATGTTTAAAAATATAAAATCTCAATAAACCCAATCATCCTCTCTCTTTCAAAAGAGAAGGAATGCCAAAGGTTCTCCTGTATGCCCTATTTTATCCAAAGGTTTGTACCACAATATGGTATTTGTATTTTTCTTATCTAGCAAAGTACATAACTCCTCTATAACGCCCTTCTCATTTGCTTTAATAGTGACATTTTAAATGAATGAGCAATGACATCATTCTCAAAAAATATTTTAGAAACCAGAAAACAGGAAACAATCATTCTGGCCCAATGGAGTTAACATCTGACTTTCTTTTCCTGATGGATTCCATGACGAGATTTTTCCTCGTATTTGAGAAAGCAGCATTCTTAAACCAGAACTGTCACTGCCACGTCATTTGGTGGCAAACCCTATTCAAGATTTGATTACTTGAGTATCAAGTCTTGGGTGGCGTTTACCACCTATATTATCTTAAATAATATTATCACTTGATAACAAAGGAACAAATAAAAAAGAAAAACACTTTATTTCAAATCTAGTACCATTTCTCTTCCACATGACAATCCTTCCCTCCTTCAATCAACCCTTCTTTTTTCTAGTCTAAACATCTCCATTTAATTCATTTATTCTCTCAGAAAACAGTTTCCAGTTCCTTCTCCATCCTATTCATTTTTCTAGGGGCAGAATCCATCATGAGTATGTGCTCTGACAACCTAAAGCAGTGTCCTGTATATTTATTCATTCAACAAAGACTTAGTGAAAACAAGTATTAATATTATTCTAGGAATTGGAAATATATCAGTGACAAAAATCACTGCTATCTTAAAGCTTAACATCTCATCTAGCACCTAGAACAAGGCCAGACACAAGGCAAGCACTCACTAAATACTTGTTGAAAACATCCTGCATGAAGGGCAGTATCTGAATTTGAACACAATGATTCCAAATGTGGTTCAACATGTTGAAAGTGGCACACTCTGATATGGTGAAATGATTACTGCTGGCAAGGAAAAAAAAACTAGAAGTACACGTAAGACTCTGAAAAGATGAGCAGTCTAGAGTCTCTTTGCAACTCATTTTATACTTTGAGGACATAACTACATTAATCATAATGTAAGAGGTAAGATGCTCATTGTTCATAAGAGGTTCGAATTATGTCAAGGCTCTGTTCAAAGAAACAGTAGAGTGGAGAATACATTTTAGAGCAATGTATAAAGAGTTGATTTTAAACATTTTTATTTCTTAGTACTTGTTCCAGTTAGTATTATTAAGTAACAAAGTACCCCAAAACTTAGCAGCTTCAAACAACTATTTTATCTGGCTCATAATTTAAATGGTGAAGAATTCAGGAAAGGCTGGGCTGGGCAGCTCTGGCTCAGGGTCTCTCATTTAATGGCAATCAGATGCCAGGTGGGGCTGCAGCTAGGTGGGCGAGAGTCATCTGAAGGCTCAGCTGGGTAGGTGTCTTAGGAGGCTCCCTCCCAAGGCTGGTAGTCAATGCCGGCTGTCAGCTGGGAGCTCAGCTGGGGTTGCTGGTTGGGTCACCTACACATGGTTTCTCCAGCATGGAATCTCAGAGTAGCCATACTTCGACTTGGCAGTTAGCATGGTCAGAACTAATGTCCCAAGAGAAGTAAGCAGAAATTGCACAGCCTTTCACAACCTAGACTACCAAGTTGTCATATAGCGTTATTTTTGCCGTACTTTTATTGGTTGGAGCACAAACCAACTCGTATTTAAGAGAAGGGTACACAGACCTCATCTATCAATGAAAGAACTTCTGGTCAGTTTTTAAAACTTCCACAGTACTTTAAAGGGGTAAGTTTCCATTAGTTAATAAATGTGTTTAGGTAGAAGACTATATTTTAGATATGAGACATTAACAGGGAAATAACAGACATTATCTGTTATTTTGCTCAGTACAAGCATCTTGTTTTGTTGAATACACTAAGCTTAACTGAATGATTAGCCTAACAAGAGGGTTACAGAGCTGCTTTTGGACTTTGGACTCTTAAGCAACAAAAGGTCACACAACCAGAGTCCTGCCATTAAGAAGGGCAGGCTCAGGTCCACCTTATCCACTCCATGTGGCAGACATTTCTCCCTCCTCGGCTCACATCATTTTTTATCATATGCTCTGGATTCATGAGCTGAAGTAGCAGGGATGTGTGTAAGAAAGAAAAAGAGGAGAGGGAGGAGAGAGAGAGAAATTAACTGCATCTATATCATTTGCTTTGTGAGGATAAGAACTGCCTTAACCTTTTTCTTTAACACAATACCCAGTAGGCATCCAATAAAGGTTTACTGTTTGGCTTGGGCTCAAAATGAAAAGGATAAGCATTATTGTTCATTATTCTCGCCCCTTTCATGTCTTTAAATTGTAAAACAAAGAAAAAAATCTGTACCACAGGAGGCTGGACTGCTGAGTTTTAGCAAGGCATGGAGCTGTCTAAAAACAAAGTCAGGGCCGGGCGCGGTGGCTCACGCCTGTAATCCCAGCACTTTGGGAGGCCAAGGCAGGCGGATCACGAGGTCAGGAGATCAAGACCATCCTGGCTAACATGGTGAAACCCCGTCTCTACTAAAAATACAAAAAAATTAGCCGGGCATGGTGGCGGGCACCTGTAGTCCCAGCTACTCCGGAGGCTGAGGCAGGAGAATGGCATGAATCCAGGAGGTGGAGCTTGCAGTGAGCCGAGATTGCGCCATTGCACTCCAGCCTGGGTGACACAGCAAGACTCCGTCTCAAAAAAAAAAAAAAAAAAAAAACAAAGTCAGGAGTGCCCCATCCTTGATGATGGTCAGGTCAAGGTGTTGTAGAGAGGAGTAAAACATCAGATGGAGGTTCTAAGTTTCCAAGGTCCCTTCTAAGAAAGACTTTACAATTCCATGACAAAGGATTTAGAAAATAAAAGCAAAACTGAGTTCCTATAAATGTGTGCGATGTCACTATTCACTATCCTCCTGCCAAAAATGTATTAATATAGAAAAAAGACAGCTAGGAAATTCTCTGAATAAAGCTCTTCCAGGTAGAGTTCAACGGCTACAGAAGGAATCAGCCCACAGCATGTATGCAGCCTAGCTTTACCCAGGCACCAGAAACCTCCAGAGCATCACTCCCAACTGCTGCTTTTGCTCCCCTGGTGACTACCCCTGAAAGTTGCATATCTTTATTTCACAGAAACTACCTTTCCTCAGTCCCTATCAAGAAATGAATTTCAAAGTAACACTTTTAGCATAATGTTTAATTCCTAACACCATACCAGCAACTTATCTATATGGGTAAGGAGGAAGCCAAATATTGCCAAAAATATCTAGGAATCACTATTTCTGAGTAGATAGCACAGTATTTATTGAAATTTGAACATCAGAAATATGCTGCAAACTAAACTATAATCTGAACACAAGTAATATATGCACGTGTATATATATGTATACATATATATCCAATTAAATCACACACAATACACACACACACATTCATTGCATACTACCCATGTGCCAGATTCTGCGATCAGTGCTGGTGGTTTGACACTGTACAGGAGGACAATATAATGTCCCCAGAGAGCTCCATCCATTCACTGTGTCCCAAAGATGCAAGAAATTGTATCACAGATTAAGCTTAAATAATGATTTTTTTAATCCAATGTTCATTTCTAAATCATTTACAAGAAATAAAAAAATCAAACTAAGACAACCTATCATATGCCATACAGCAAGCGCACAGACCTATACAGAAATCCCTTGAGCTGGAGCTAACAAGAACAGATCACAGAGAAACAGTCTCCCTTGGCTACGGAAGACAAAGAGAGAGAGAGAAGATTCCCAAGTGGTTTCAAGTCTGGGAATGATAGCCTAAAAAGAAAGTCTTAGAAGACAGATAGGTATTTTCAAATATTTGAAGCACTGTTGTACAGAAGACATCAGACTTATTCTACTTCAGAGGAAATAGCTGAAGTACTTCCATACAGAAGACATTAGACTTTTCTATTAATGCTTCAGAAGGTAGACCTACGGCTTACAGGTGGAAGTCAAAGCAAGCAGATTTACCTCATCTTTTAAAAAAAAAAAAAAGACCCTTCTAACAATTTGATAGCTCACAGCTGGAATGGGTTTCATGCAATGGTACTGAGTCAATGGAAAAGCTTTCAGAGGCTAAATGATGTCCATCAGCAAAGCTGCGTAGATTACAGAATCAGATGGTGTAATGGAATGGGTGATACTACGATACCTTCCTCCAGCCCTACTCTATTATCCATTCTATGGAAGAGGAAGTCTCCATCTTTTCTTTGAGTAAATAATTCCCAAATCATCTTTTAAAGATCTCAGGATCCCCAGTTTTACATCTTGATTTGGTATTTGTCTACCTAGGCTAATATTGAAGCCAGCTAATCTCACTAAGCCCTCTGTCATCAACAGTGAAGAAAGAGATCCGAAGTATCTTAACTGAGAGGGTAGATGGGGCTCCCTCAGGACAAGCTCTTCCGAGGTGTGGATACAAAGTATGTAGCTGAGTTATGAGTCATCACAGGAAATCAGTTGTTCCTAACGACAACACTGCTCCTAGTCAACAGAAACAGAAATTAATTAAACAATTTCCAAGAGGAGGTTTTAGATCTGGCTTTTATGATGTTAATGATTTACCAAAAGAGTCTGCATATCATGATTTCTCTGGACTTCTACATCTTTATTTTTTCTTTGTAAACTATGTCACACCATGCACATCTCACCATGAAAACATAGTGAGTAATCTCACCACACTGGGGAGAATTCATATTAGTAGTTGAGTGTAAATTCACTTAGAATTTATCAATCTGCTTATTCACATTAACGGAACCACATTTCACACATTGTTGTATAACCTGCCATTTTCATTTGACAATGTATTCCTGACATCTTCCCATAATATGACATACAGACCTACAGCATAGCTTCACAGTACTCATCACATACTGTGTTCCACCAATTCTGGAACACATTCTTTCTCCTATTTTAATACCTCTGATATTGGGTGTGTCTCACATTTAACAGCCATCATAGTTTACCTGGCATCATATTTTCTTTCCTCAGTGGGACATTTTCTTTCTTAGTGGTACATAAACTAATGGGAGATCTTACAATTGACACAGTCTTTGATTCAATGAAGTAGGTTAGCTGAGCTGTATATAATCAATCCATTTTAGATGTTAGCAGCAGATACTCCTGATGTCCCCTTGTCGTATTCCCTCCGCCCACCTCTGATTTTAGCCATCGCCGTGGTGGGGAGTTCAGAATAAGGTGACCTCAAGCTGACACCTCCCACTAAAGACAGCCTAAGTGTCTCTTTTGTCCCCAGAGCCTTCTTTGAAGCTGGGCAGTATCAACTCAGCCTGAAGGCAAGAGTGACCCAGAAAAGCAGGAGTACAAATGGCCCAGTGCACAACCTCAAGCAGAGAGGTACAGGGATGGCTGTGTAAATGCTCTAACTATAACACACCCTGTTATTATTGACTTCCTCCTTCCCTGCCTCTCTCCCTGCTCCCTCAGCGCTGCTTCCTAAGATCACCTCTCAAATAAATTATTTGCATCCAGCTCCTTGCTTCAGGCTCTGCTTTCATGGGAACCCAAACTAAGCCCAGACCTTATGGACCTGTTTCAACAGTCTCCAATTTACCGATACTTCATGCTTCAAAAATATTTTATAGGTCAACTGCTTGGAATTTGCAATCTGTTTTTCTCCCCCACAGAAATGCTATTATAAATGATTAGATTCGCAAGCCAGGTCATAAAAAGTATTTGTAGCAGCATGGAGTGCCAGCACAAAAGCTCCTAAGGAAACATGTCATTTTGCCATACTGCCTTTCTTTACCAGAAAAAAACATTAGTAATGCAATTAAGGCTCCAGGAGCAAATATCCATCCACGTTGACATGTACATACAAAAATACAGACACACACACACACACACACACACACACATTGGTGAAAGCAGATTTCTAGAGAATCGAAATGCCTGTATCAATATTCATTTAAGTCCTTATAACTAGGGCTTACAACTTGAAATCCAAGAAATATAGAAAAAGTTAAACTCATCAAAGCTCTCAAAAGGGAAAAACAGAAACTATTTAGTTCAATACACAAAACGTGTAAAATTTCTTAGCCAAAGATGATAAGGGTAAAATTGAAAGAAAGAGGGTCATTCAGAACAAATCAGTGCAGAATGAAAGTCGTTGTGTAATTTGGAACTCAAGTCACCACAGAGGACTGTCTCAAGTCAATGCTCAATAGTTAGAAGTCTGTTACAAAATCAGAGGAGACTGAACTTGACTTGAAAAAAAAAATTAAGTTTAATATTTATATAAAGCTAAGCCTTAAATCTGAATTAATGGATTAAAGTTGCATTTATATGATATTGTATCAAAGCCCCATTAAATGATCATTTAATATTCAAAACAACAATCTCCCTCCCCACCGTGACCAGCCCCAACAAAAAGAAAGAATCTCCTAAATCAAATTATTGATTATTGTAACATCAAGAGGATGGAAAGGAGGAGAAAAGAAATGAAGAAATTTGAGATTATGGAATTAGACTGAAAGAAATCAATCAAAATCTTATCTAAAAATATTTGCTAGTGGCCTAATGTAAGTGGATCCTTAAGTGGGGTTTTTTCAAATTTCTTAAAATAGAAATGCCTTTAAGTAAAAGCAACTCCTTGCTCAAGTAAAAGTAAATCAAAATCACTTTTCAATTATGTAGAATTTATATGTAACTTCATATTCCTTCTGGTAAAAGGAAGGGGAAAATGAAAACAAAGGTGAACCAAAAAATAAATCACTGTAAATATATACATCAAATCCATGACAACGGGTGTGGGCACAAAAAATAAAAAAATTTTAGATCCAAGAAAGAAATCTGGTTTACAAAAGCCAGAAGACTATTAGTATTTATGACTTAAACTTTATTATTGTGCATACACACAAATCCTTTAAACTTCCTTTTCCCCCTATCAACCACAGGATTTTTTTTTTTTTTTTTTTTTCCCAAGTTCCCCAATTTAATGGTAAAGACATAAGCTTTGAGCTTAAAAGAAAAAATATTCTTTCATTTTGCTCTTCCATGTAAGGGCTGACAAACACACCACGGGGGAGAAACCTGTATTAATGATCCTCATAGCTTGCAAGAAAAACTATTAATTTCAGTCTAAACAAACACAAACAGGGACAAAACACTCTAGACATAAACCTGCTGCAGAAGCTCTCCAAAATCACAACACCCACGGTACATCTTTCAGCTCGAATGAATAAACACTTCCAGTGAGACCTCAAATGTTTTCATTTTTTAAAAACATAAAAAGGAATCATTTTATTCCAACATGAATGAGACTGTAGAGAGCTCTAGTACTGTTGACGGCAACACTTCTTGGGGATATTATTAACTGGATTATAACATCTAATAACTAAAAGGAAGGACAGGGATGAATGTAGAGGGGCCTCCCCACCAGCCATTCTTTCAAGCTTCAAAAAAGGAGCTCAGACTTTAAGTTTTAGTCTTCGAATGCAATAGGCAGGAGGCACTTGAACTACCCAGACACTGAAATGATGCACAAAATTCTGTTCAATAGGCTAATATTTCATGTGGGTTAGGATCTGTAATCTAAACAGAATTAAGAAAAAAATTAAGAAGCTAAGCAGAACATAAGTAGTCCAACTTTTTATTTTAAGGACAGAGAAACTGAGGCCCACAAGGCTCAAGTTTTGCCCAATGTCATGTAATCACTAATCATATACCTGGTTATCTAGGTCTCCTGACATTCAATACAATGCCCTGTAGCAAACTGAAACCTCACAAACCTCAGAAGATATGATCTAATCTAATATGTCTAAAATATTATTTTTAATACCCTTAAGGAATATCCTGAAACTGGATGAAATTTTAGATGTCGCTCTATAAATATGGAAAGATTCTCATATGAGCCACCTTTGGAGACCAGGTATTCAAATTTTTCATGTATCTCAGTATAGTTCATGCCAGGCATATGTATATTCACAGGCAAAATCCTGCAACATTCTTAACTGTGCATTACATCAACTCTATAGAGATTATGGTAAGGTTATTTCCAGGATTCTAGGCCTGCTCTACCAATATGCAAACCATCTGCTGAATCTATAAACAAGAGTACCATCAAGGTTCCCAGATTTAAAATAGTTCCCTACCCAATTCCCTACCAACCCTGCTCCCCCTCCCCAGTCTCATTTAAAATAACTCTGGGATGGCCAATGCCTATAATCTCAGCACTTTGGGGGGCAGAGGTGGTAAGATCCCTGGAGCTCAGGAGTTCAAGACCAGCCTGGGCAACACAGCAAGACACTGTCTCTACAAAATATCTAAAAATTAGCCAGGCATGGTGGTGCATGCTTGTAGTTCCACCTACTTGAGAGACTGGGATAGGAGGGTCACTTGAGCCTAGGATTTCAAGGTTGCAGTGAGACATGATCACACCACTGTGTACCAGCCTGGACGACAGAGTGAGACCATGTCTCTAAAAAGTAAATAAATACATACTCTGGGCTTTTGCTAATAATACTATCTTAAAAGATTAAAGCCTTCACTTGAGTAATTTTGCTTCATCACTTTAATTATTCTGGCAACCCACCTATAGCTCAATTCTCAATATGCCATCATTTGTCAGCTCTGCCAAGGAGTAAGCCCAATCTTTCCCAACCCAGCAACTCTTCCCTGGAGTTTCTTTCAAAAAAAATTACACCAGCAGGTTCTAATTTCCTATCTCTGCCAGAAAGGCTGCTCAGAAGTTGAGTTTAAATGTGTCTTATAAAAGTATTGTGTTAAAAAAAAAGTATTACGTCTGCTGAATTGCAACCGAACTTGAATATTCATCTTAAAAAATGGTTTATTAATTGAGCATTCCTTATTATTCTCAGTATGAAAACTAAATAGATCATCAGAAAAAGAATTAGGCACATTAGGAAGCAGTCAGATTGTATCAGTGATCAAACAGTTCATAGCCAGGGAAGGAAGCTTACTCTAAACAGAAGCTGCAGATTTATACCCACTACCTATTTCAGATCCTGGTATAGTAGGTGCCCAATAAATGCTGAACAAATGAATGAAAATAAAACTCCAAGTCACTTAGATCAAGGCACAACTGGAGCTCCATTTAATAATTGGTCAATGCCGTCTAACTCTCCATTAAATGTCCAACGGCATGAACTAGAAGGAGGCAACATGTATCCCAGGAATAGCTTTTGCTACAAAATGTGAGACAAAACAGCTCATGAAGAAAATAATCTCCATGGTAATCATCACAATGATGCTCAGCAGTCTGGAACGCTTCCTCAGTCACTAGATGAACCTTAGAACAAACTCAGAGAAAGGGGTCTAGGTACACTGGAAGTGGCAGCTCCAAACAGGCCCTGTGAAGCTCTTCTTCATCCAAGATTTTCCTTCCTCTTTCATGGTATTCCACTCTTCTACTTTCTCCCAAAACTATCGTTTTCATGTAGGCAAACAAAGTAGTGATAATGTCCAAACACAGAATCACTCAAGCCAAAATACTCTCCTGAGCACCAGGAATCATCTGGCTGCGCTGCAAAGTCTGTCCAAACACTTTGGATTAATTTTTTTTTTTGCACATTAAGATATTTTTAGACGTGAAGTTATTTATTCTCTGCACCAAGAGAGACTTACTTTTTAATCCTTTCTCCATAAGGATGTCAAAATCTTTCAGTCCCAAGGTAAGGCATCAGACCAAAATAGCTTTAAAAGTTCTATATAATTATGAATATTTTTACAGCTACTCTCATGCCAAGAATCATCTACACTGCTTGAATTCATATAATCATATCCGCAAGAGACCCAGTTAACCCTGGCATTTCTGCTGCAAACAAAGTGTTTAGACAAATAGCACTCTCTCTATCCCAACCATGTTACTCAGTGCTCCCTGGCCAATTCTCACACAAATCAGGAAAAAAAAGGTGGGGGGACAGAGGGGTCAAGATGTAAAAGGCAAGTCTGCAATCCTCCTGACCCCATCTCCTACAAATAAACTTAGGTTCTTCCAACAGTACACTGAAAAGAATTAAAGATGTGGACCCTAAACAAACAAAGTCATTTTGCATTGACCCTCTCTTTAATTTCAAACCTGGAAATTTTTAGCAGGAATATGATGACCAAACCACATTACCTAGAAATTATAAAAGTGGAAGACACTTTGAAAGGTTTTTTGGAAAGAGCATAAAAAGTATCCCATGGGGTCTGATAAGTGGTCCTTCTGGCCAAGGGTTCTTGCTAACAGTACTAAAGGAATGGATCTAAGGATGGAGTAGAGGGTGCGGCAACAGGGCAGGCAAGGGAAATGTGAACATGCCTCCATAATCATGGTCTCAAAGATCCATAATGTGCCTTGGTTACTTCTTGATTCTCAATATCTGACCATTTGTCAACTCTGCCAGGGAGTTAGCCTTATTTCAAGTTTCACGAAAGCAGGGATTTTATTTTGTTCACTACTATACATATTACCAACACTTGAACAGTGTCTGACACATAACAGAATTCCACAAAATTATTTTTTAATTAATAAACTGTTAGAGTTCAATCATTCATGAATTTGCTGAAAGCCAGTAGCAGGTCAATTTACCAGTTAATTCCCCACCAGTAAGGAAAAAAGCAAATTTTTCCCATAATGAGTTTGGGGGCTACCATGTCATTTAGCAATTAATCTATCCCAACAACAAAAATACACTGAGCACTTACAATGTGCTGGGAATTTTTCTAGTGCTGGGAATACAGCGGTAGACGAGATACATGTTGTTCCTGCCCTCATAGAGCTTCCATTCTAGTGATTCTCCCTGGCTGTTCTGTGGAGGAGAGGCTACTGGGGTGGCCTCAGGGCCTTTGCACTTCCTGTTTTCTCTAAGTAGATGTTTGTGAAATCTGTGCTTCCCCTCTTTCTTTAGGTTTCTGCTCAAATGTCACCTTATCAGAGAGGCCTTCAGCCATTTCTATGTAAAATCAAATAGCAGCACCCCGTCCCCTATACACTCTTTAACCTACTTATCCCTGCTTTACTGTTCTCCACAGCACTTACTATCACCTGACATATATATTTATTTGCTTATGATGCAAACTCGATGAGGGCAGAGACTTTGTTGTTGTATCCCCTGGACCCACAAGGGGGTCTGACACATTAGTAGGCATTCAATAAATATCTACAGAATGAATGTTTTTTAAAAACATACCATCATTGAGCTTCTTCAGCACAGCCACTGCTGTGCAGTTCAGTCACGGATCTTTCAGATTTTTTTCACTCAAACTAGTTCTTGGTCTTGCTGAGAAAACCCTGCATTTGTAGCTATGAGATTATGTAAACCCTAAGAGTATAATTTCCATTTTATATTCTATATCACTAATGAAAATGCCCATTTCCATCAGGCCCTGGATCAGTCTCCATGGAAAATACTCACTGACTTCTCCCAGGATGAAAGTGACCCACAGTCAACATCTGGATATGAACTCAGTGCTGATTCCTATCATGCATGTACCCACTTAGCCATGAAGGCTTCAATAAAACTGCTCTGTGACTGAAATACTGAAAAGCCTGCCCCTGACTCAGCCTCAAAGGTGCCACCTGGCTCCCAGTTAACCAACTCTTCCCTGTTCTTCTGAGATATTTCCACACGTGCAAAGGATGCCAGTGGATAGAACTGTTTTATTCACTATGGAATGAGGGCACTCAGAATAGAATACACCTAATTTTAAAAAACCAATTCTCATTAGTTTTCTCTACTCTGGCTTTATGTCCCACCTACCCTGTCCATGTATTTGTTGTTATGAAGAACTGAAGAATAAAACACGTAAAGCACTAGAATTACCATTTTCATATTTTCACTATCAAATGGCCATCTTCCTTTGTCTTATGCACATGAGGCATATATACATTTATCAGGGAAGGTTTTCTGTTTATAAAGTTAGTCTCATTGTTAGACCTAAAACTTTTTGATTCTTTGTATTCTTCCTTGTAAAACAGGCCTTCTTCTATATTTTGTGGTTTTCCCATCTGTCTTTTAGATACTTGTGTTATCTTAATAAAATTCTATTTTCAATGGAGATATACTGTTTTGTTTCTTTATAAGAAAAATTCAGGTTTTATCCTTTCTTAATGCTTTACCCTTCAACCATTATTACTTTCTTCTCATGGAGTTCTTTTAGTCCGTTGAAATTCCTTTTTAAAATGCTCTCTCTTTGTTTTACTGAATTTCTAGTTTTTTAATTCATTGTCTCTTCCATCAATTAAAGTGGTAAGATTTTGGGCACATCCCTTTACAACCATGAGTTCTGTCTGCTCATCAATATAACTAGAATAAGTCATGCTATCTGCCTTGCCTGGTGCTATGCAGGTGTAAGACTAAGTAGGCAGAACTGCTATTTAAGCCACTCTAGAAAGTTTCCGTCTCTGTAATTGAATAGGCCCATTGCTTCTAATAAGAGAGGAATTTAATACTCTAAAAGAAGGGGGCCAATACTATTAAAGTCACATTAATCCACACTTTGCTGAGACATGGTAGAACAGACAAAAAAAAAAGACCAAAAAAAAAAAAAAAAACTCACCATCAAATCCAATACCTGCCTTCTGGTCAATTAAAAAAGCAAAAAACAAAAAACAGGATTACAGTTCCAAATGCCCCTAACAAACAAATCCTCAGGTTGCATTAAGCAAAAACTTATCAAGGCCTCAATTACTTCCTTCCTAATGAATTCCAACGTTTCCACCTAGGGATACAGAGTATGAAACCAAACTTTAATCTAGATTGAACAGCTGAAATTTGATCATGGTAATAGGGTACTCAGGTAAGGATCCAGATAAAATTACTAATAAACATGTCTCAAATCACCAAGCTTCAACTGCTGTTATTCAGTACACATTCATTCTAAAAATACTCTAGTATTTTGTTTTGTGTCTTTTTAGTAACAAAATACAGTAAATGTAAGTGATTTCTTAAATAATATACTTAATGTTCTCTAATATCAACCACTGAATTATTTTGCTTAAATTCCTGAGTCTCAGCTTTCTCGTCTGTAAAACACAAATAAAAACTGCTTCCTCACTTGGTTACTGTGAGAACAGTAACCAAAAAGGAGGGAGTGCACTTAGATGAATTTTATAAACCTAAAAAAATATAACTGTTAGACTAGAATTCAAAGTCCTCATGATCTTGTTCTCTCAGGAAGCAATTAATATACTCAATTCCATACTTATTTTTTCAGAAATATGTTCATTTCCCCCCAATTTTTGCATAAATGCCATCATATACTGTTTTACACATTATTTTTTCCATTTAACAATAAATTTTGGAGACTGTTCCATATCAATAAAGAGGAAGCTCCCCCATTCTCTATATAAGCCATTATTTACTTAACATTCTCCCACATTTAGGTTATTTCCAGTCTTTTACTGTCATAATCTTTTGCTCACATATAAGCATATTTGTAAGGCACACTTCTAAAAGGAGAATTGTTGGGTCAAAAAGCATGCACGTTTTCAATTTTCAAAAAGACCGCCAGATTGTCCACCATAGAGGTTTAGAGCAATTTACTCTCCTGCCAGCCATAAATGAAGACCATTTCTCCACATGTTGATCAATATAAATCTCTCATCAAACACTGTTGTTAAATCTCAGTCAATAGGATAGTAAAAAATGCTATCTCCATGTGTTCTAATTGCTTTTTCTAATGAGGTTTTTTTGGCTTTTTTTGTTTTTATTGACAGTCTCTCTTTGAACATTAAAAAAAAATTTTTCACGCCCTTTAACTTTCTCCCTTTGTATTACTCTGCACATTCTATGATCCAACTACTCTGAGCTATCTGCTATTCCCCAAATGGGCTATATTTTGGGAAACGCCCATTACTTCCAACTTCACCTACAAAACTGTCAAGTTCAAAGGCATTTCAATGTTTATGAAGTGCTCCTGTATTCCTCTCATAGGACTTAATCACTCCTTCCTCAGAGTACCCAGGGAGCATTTTTAACGCTTCATAATAGCATCACTTCACTCTGCCATGTACACGTATGAACTTCTTGAAGGTCCAGATTATATTCTTCATCTTAGCATTCCCTGTGATATTCAGCACATTCACTCAATTAATGTGGCATGGAAGACTGAATCAAAAAGACTGCATTTTAACTGCATATGTGGTTTTCAACTTCCAAACCAATGTTGTAAATCTAGTAATGGGGATAATAGAATAAAGTGAAGATCCACAGACTTCTTCTCTGGCCTAGACATCCATATCACCACTTAAATGCTGATCATCTTTTCTCTAAGTTTTTTTTGTTTAATGTTTGTTTTAACACTGAAATTCTGGCTGTGACTTGAATGACTAAAGGACATAACTAAGATCAAAGTATTACAGGGGATTAGAGACTTCTATAATCCATGAATTTTAATTTTTAAACATTCACTAGAATGGCTAAAATAAAAAAGAAAAGAACAAGTACAGACGTAGAGCAACTAGAATATACAGCTGGAAGAAATGTAAATGGGCACAACCATTTTGGAAAACTGTTTGGGGGAATCAGTTGAAGCTAAACATATATTAACTCTGTGACCCAGCAATTCTACTTCTTGGTATATACTCAATAAAAACGCACACATTTGTTCACCAAAAGTTATGTATGAGAATATTCCTAGCAGCACTAATCATAAAAACCCCAAACAGAAAAAAAACAAATGTTTATCAATAATAGAATGGATAAATAAATTTTGGCATATTAACACAATGCGATTCTAACAGCAATGGGAATAAACAAACTAAAAACACATATCAAAATATGAATGACTCTCACAGACCTAAAGCATGAGTCCATTTACCTAAGTTACAAAAACAACCAAAGCTAATCTTATGGTGTTACAAATCAGGATGGAAATTACCCATTGCGGGTAGGGATAGGGACTAGGGGCTATATTAAAGGGACTTCGGAAGAGCTGGTGATAATTTGTTTCTTGTTCTGGATGTTGCTTACACAGGTTATTTATCTTCTGAAAACTCATTAGATTATACGTTGATGCTTTGCATACTTTTCTGCAGGCATATTATACTTTAATAAAAATGTTCCTAAAATAAATCAATAGGTGAAACTTCCAAAAGAAAATATATTCCTTTTAAAATACCTTTCATGAATAAATGTTTTTCTAAATGCTGACATGCTTATCAGCCACTTGTAAAACCCAACTGATTTGCACTGGTTTGACCAAAGAGCCTATCACTGAAAAGAGAACGTGGACAAAAAATTTTTTCTATTTCCGAAACAATGCACGAGTCACAAATGGTATACCAATTTTTTGACTAAGAGTAAAGTGAGGTGACCAACGGAGATCAGCTACTGAGAGTAGGCAAAGATTGCAGAGAAAGATAAAAGAAAAGAATTTCCTTAAATAGTACCAAAATAGCTATTACTCTTAAATGAACCTTCTGTTGAACTACTAAGAAAAAAACTATTATATTCCAATGCAGATATATGCCTCAGCACCTAGCTTCCCTCCCAATATTATTTTAAAACACTGCACAACAGACAAAGAGAGTGTGAGAGTACCGCAGGAGGAGTAATTAATGGCAACTGCAGGTGTCTGAATAGAGGAGAACTAAGGGAAATGAAACACAGATCCTTCCACCTCATTATTCTTCTAAAAATATTCTCATAATACAAAGGCATGCCCCGCTTGTGTGGTATATAAATGAATGAGAAACCTAATCAAAATGTTTTTTATGAATCTTGACCACAACCCACATACAAATACTTTGGAGATTAAAAACAGGAAAATAAATTGATAGTGCTAAGCTAGTCAAGCAGAGCAGAAAAAATGCAGAAGCTGGACAACACAAAATCAAAATATAGTAAACTCAATTATCTGTGCTAATGGAGGCAGATTTTTAAAAATCTTTTCTATTGGGCTGTAAAATATAGAAGAGGCACTCCGAGACGGATGAACAGGCCCAAACACTTACCCTCTTCCGAACCTGACATTAATTCATTTTTAATCTGATCCCAACAAAACTCAAAAGGAAAGAAAAGGAAAAAGATGTGAAGTCTAGGTGACCACCAGTAACCAGGGGTGACTTCACAGCCAACTTTAAACTTCCTGTTGTAAAAGGAAACACAAAAAGATAATTAACTGAATTTCACAGATAATCCATCACAGTTCATCTTGGTCAATGTACAAAACTGGTTTTGCACAGAAGTATCACCAAGTACAGAGTCCCTCCAAAAAGAAATAAGAAAAAAGATAGGATGTTATCAAGGTTTTAATTACACCCCTCAATCTTACCTTGCCCACCTTCGGGAAGTGGTACTAATAAGCAGCGAAATTTGCAGAAGGCAGGTAAGCAACAAGGAAAACCAGCAAGGGATCTGAATAATTAAACTTCGAAATAATTTTTTTAAACCTGGAACAATTCTTTGTTCATGTAATTCTTCTTTTTTAAATTCTTCTCCCCCTTACAAAAGGAAGGATTAGAATTAACCACTAATAATCTGAGCTAAGAATGGCACGAAGGGAAAAGGAAGATCTCTTCTTTCCCCAACAGTAAAGCAGATTTATTAAGGACATCTGTGTCTTTACTAAAGATGGTCTTTTGGCTATCCATTCAGCCAAAACCAATCATAAACTGTCTAATACTGACCTGGTTAGTCTTAGAGCAGTATCTGACTAGGTTCAGGGAAGAGAGGCTCACCATGATCTAGCCAAGTCTACTTGAAATTAACAAGAAGCAACATTTGCTGAGGTCCTGCTATGGTCTGAATGTTTATGTCCCCCACAAAAATCATATGTTGAGATTCTCATCCCCAAGGTGATGGTATTCAGAGGTGTGGCCTTTGAGAGGTGATTTAAGAACGGAGTCCTCCTGTATGGCATTAGCGTTCCCACAAAAAAGCTCCCAGAGAGCTGCCTTGCCCCATCCACCATTTAGAGGACATAACTAGAAGGTGCCATCTATGAGAACGCAGGCCCTCACCAGACACCAAATCTGCTGGTGCCTTGATACTGGACTTCCTAGCCTCCAGAATTGAATGAAACAAATTTCTATTGTTTATAAACTTCCCCGTTTCTGGCATTTTATTATAGTGGTCTGAACACACTAAAACAGGGCCCACCAAGGACTGGTAGTCAGCATAGTGCATTAAACAAGGATAGCTCTCTAAAAGGGCTCAAAAGTCCATACAATAAATGAGTATAACTTGGTAAAGGACTAAATAAACAAATGCATGGATAGCATCGAGCTGGCCATTTACTCATTCATCAAGCATTTATCCTCACTGTTCACAACATCATAAAGGACAGACATACATTATTTTTGTCTGCCCAGCCAACTCCCCATTTTGGTATCAGCACATCAACCTTTCTATTATTTAATAAAGAGACATTCGGTGGCTCACACCTGTAATCCCAGCACTTTGGGAGGTTGAGGCGGGTGGATTACTTGAGGTCAGGAGTTTGAGAACAGCCTGGCCAACATGGTGAAACACTATCTCTATTAACTATAAAAAATTAGCCAGGTGTGGTGGGGCACACCTATAATCCCAGCTACTCGGGAGGCTGAGGCAGGAGAATCACTAGAACCTGGGAGGCGGAGGTTGCAGTGAGCCGAGATCATGCCATATGCTCCAGCCTGGGAGACAAGAGTGAAACTCTGTCAGAAATAAAGACAGACAGAAAGACAAGAAAGATAAGACAAGAAAGACAGAAAAGAAAGAAAAAAAAAAAGAAAAAGAAGAGAAGAGAAAACAAAACAAAACAAAATGCTTGGCCCGTGCCTGGCCAGTAACAGCCCTGACAACTCTGGCCCCAGTAGCTGGTTCAGGATCAGACACATGACCCAGGTGCAAACAACCAGGGCCAAGAAGCATCTACAGAATTAAGAGTTGCTGGGCATATAGGAAACAAGCCTATAGCTGCTAAGAGACACAGAGAAAGCCTGCTTGAGAATGAAGTCATGTAAAAACAGGCTAAGACATGGCAAGAAACAGGGCTCTAACGGCATGACTTGAGCCCCTAGGTCCAGCTGTGCCTGAAGTTAGCACTACTCTTGGACGTTTCAGCAACATAAGCCAATAAATTTTCTTTTACATTGTCCTTATGCTGGATGAGTTTCTGTCACTTGCAAACAAATGCCCTAATACAGCACCATTGCTGAATTCTTTTAAAACCCTTAATAGGAATAATTCTTCAGCCAGAGTGCCCACCCTCAATTATAACAAAAGTTTAAAAAAAAATTTTGAAATGTAACACTCTGAGAAATGAATATGAACTAAGGTTGTCCTTTATTATTCCCTGCATCTTCAGAACTTTTTGATGACTGAATTATTTCCGCTCACAAAAGAAAATAAGCTTCTTGGCATAACTGATTTTTCACACCCAATCCTAATACCAGATTGTTTGGGCTTTTAGAACACCAAAACCTGTCTGCTTAGTGCTATTTTGTGGATGTCAGGAGTTCACAGGATAAAGTGAAATCTGAGGGGTTTGCTGCTTGAATTCACTTCTTTCTTGAATTCATCCTCCCCCATGGAAAGGAAGAGAACCCAAAGAAGCGGGTGTTGGATTCTAAAAGCCTCTCTTCTGCCAACTTCCCCAGAACACAGAGGCCAGTCATGTGGTCAAACCACAACTGCAAAATGCTGATGTCAGCAGTGCCACTCTGGGCGTCTGTAATTGTTTCACCATGACAAAACTCCATTCCAACCAGGCAACACAGACTCACCATGGCAACCTCCACCAAGAATCCAGCCAACCCACTTTCCCCTTTGTGCTGATATCTCCCCAGGGCAGACAGCAGCACATCCAGCTGAGTGCACATCTGACTGCCTATGCAAAAGGACCTGGGTGAGATGGGAGTACACTGAACCAGACTCTGAGTGGTGGAATCTGCCAGCATGGAGTGGTAAAAAAGGGTCAGGACTACAAGTTCAGAGGACCTTGTCCTAGCCTGGGATTTGCTACCAAAGAGGCGTAACCTTAGATAAACCATGTCACCTTCTGAGGTGTCTATTTTCTTATCTTTAACATGTGAGGAGCGGAAACAGATCAGTGTTTTTCACTGTGGGTAATAAACCATGTAATGGGTGATGAAATCAATTTAGTGGGTCAAGACCAACACTACCCATACAAAAAAATAATTGTAGAGGAGGGACAAGGACTATACAAGATTAGCCTGAGTACCTTGTAGTGCCAAAAAGTAAGGACATGCTAAAAAAATCCACAATGATGGACTTACGTCAAAGGGATACAGGAGCCAACCGAAAGTACTCCTAATAGCTAAAGCTGGACGACCTTGAGCAACAAAATAAAGTACTACTAAATTATAATCCAAAGTATAGAATAAAGATCAATGGATCCACACTGATTAAAAAAACTGATTGAATAAACAAATGGAGAAGAAACAAATCCAACTCACAGAAGAATGCCAAATAATTTATGTAGCTACACTGCCCTTAAGGAAGTGCAGCGTAACTCCTCACTCCTTAGATATGAGCTGTGCATAGTAACTTACTTCCAAAGAGTATAGTATGGAAAGGGGAAGAAAAAAATAACCATATGGTGGAGAAGCCTGACAGACACTACCTCAGCCAGATGAGCAAGGTCAACATGACCAAAACTATAAATCATTCTGATAACATATACTCTTGATATGATGTGATGAGAATTGCATTTTACCTCTGTAATCTTCTTCCCCCCAAACCCATAACCCCAGTCCAATACGAGAAAATCATCAGACCAATCCCAATGGAGACATACTCTACAGAATATTTTACCATACTCCTCAAAGCTCTTGAGGTCATCAAACACAAGGAAAGCCTGAGAAACTATTACAGCCAAGAGGAGTCTAAGGAGACATGGCAACTAAGATAACATAGAACCCCACATGGAGTCCTGGAACGGCAAAAGGACACAAAGGAAAAGCTAAGGAAATCTGAATAAAGTATAGACTTTAGTTACTAATACTGCAACAGTACTGGTCTACTGATTGTGACAAAAGTATCATACTAAGGTAAGATGTTGACAATGGGAAAACCACTGGGGGCATATGGGAATTCTTTGTACTATCTCCCCATCTTTTCTCTTCCTCTAAAACTATTATAAACTTAAAAGTTGTTTTGTGTCGGGGGCTGTGAGTAAAACAAGTAAAGTTGGACAAACATTGAGCAATAACTGAGCAGATGATCTCTAAGCTTTTTACTAGCTCTAAAGGCAATCTTTTGGGAAGTATTTTTAATAGGCATGTTGTATTCATTAATTTATTGCGCTTTTCTTATTATTTGTAATTGATACTACTGGGCCACTAAAGTGCATGAGTTTAGAAGTAGAGTTAGTGAGTTATGGAAACCATTCATTCATTTATTCAACAATAAGTATGTGCTCTGTATTATGTCTTCAAAAAACATTTACTGTGAATGCATGAGGGAAAGGATTCTACATCTCCCTAATTTTGTTTTGTCTAAAAATCATTTGAATAAAATGTAGTATTTTCCAAGGAAAAAAGACAATGTAGAAGGAGCAATAAATCCACAGTAAGAAAATCTAGATA
Organism: Rhinopithecus bieti; assembly: GCF_001698545.2. Taxonomy (NCBI): domain Eukaryota; kingdom Metazoa; phylum Chordata; class Mammalia; order Primates; family Cercopithecidae; genus Rhinopithecus; species Rhinopithecus bieti. The sequence continues at coordinate 703,143 of NW_016827546.1, forward strand.
AAAGTATGAGCTAAACTATTTTTGCCCCCAGGGTAAGTCGGTCATCTGTCTTCAATCTGATTTTCCTTAGTCATCCAACAAGGTTAATACCTGCCCTGCCTACCTCAAAGGGTTATTTTGTTGTGAGAAGCAACATATATTAAAGTGATTTACAATTGTGGAAGTGTTATATAAAATAAGGGGGTTATGACAATCTAATAACCAGAATTATCTCGTTCTTCTTGGAATCAGAATGGACTCCAGGCTGGTTAAGACTTGGTCTTTTGCCTACTGAACCAATGCTTGGATTTGCTAAGGGGTCCGTGAACCAGAGTCAGTATCTCCTAATGACTTATTAGAATTGCAGAATCTCAGGTCCCACTAAATCAGAAACCCACTAACTCAGAAACTGTGGGGGTGGGGACCAGCAATTTGTTTCATTAAATAATTAATTTATTTGTTTGTTTTTGTAGAGACTGAGTCTCATTATTCTGAGCAGGCTGGTTTTGAACTCCTAACCTCAAGCGATCCTCCCACCTCAGCCTCCCAAAGTATTGGGATTATAGGCAGGAGCCACTGCCACGGACTCAACTCACTGTTTTACAGTCCCTCCAGGACACTCTGACACTGCTGAGGTTCAGAACCATTGCCCTCAAGGGTGTGTCCCATTCATGTGGCCCCACCCCTCCAGCTGGCTCCCTGCCCAGCCAGAATGTTGCCTTGCCCTTGTTTCCTCCAAACCCCCTTCACATCCATTGACACCTGGCTAAGTCACACACAAGTCCTCTGAGAGAAGGAGAAACAGTACTGTTCAAAAGGATGTGGGAGGTCCATGACTTGCTATAACCTCAGCCTGAGTTAACTAGCTACAGCAAGACCCACAGATCTCACTTCCTACAACATGGGTATTTTCCCCAGACTGGGAATTTCTTAACCACGAAGAGAAATCCAGCACCTGTGGAGACCACACACTGCACATTTTACAAAAGAAACCAAACTCCCACATCCTGTCCTTCTGGCCCCTAGCATCCGTCAGACAAAGGCATCTTATCTGTGGGTAGGAAAAGGCAGTCATCTAATATAAAGATCTATCTACACCTAACTAGATACACGCAGGAAAATAAGACCTCTGGATGCCACAAACAAGCGGGGCTTCCAGGCCCTTAATCAAGGAACAAATGGCCGGGCGCGGTGGCTCAAGCCTGTAATCCCAGCACTTTGGGAGGCCGAGACGGGCGGATCACGAGGTCAGGAGATCGAGACCATCCTGGCTAATATGGTGAAACCCCGTCTCTACTAAAAAATACAAAAAACTAGCCGGGCGAGGTGGCGGGCGCCTGTAGTCCCAGCTACTCGGGAGGCTGAGGCAGGAGAATGGCGTAAACCCGGGGGGCGGAGCTTGCAGTGAGCTGAGATCTGGCCACTGCACTCCAGCCTGGGCGACAGAGCGAGACTCCGTCTCAAAAAAAAAAAAAAAAAAGGAACAAATGATGCAGAACTGAAAGTAACAAACAAGCTGGAATGTTATTTTGCCCCACAGGATGAAAGACTAGAAAAACAGGAATTACAAGTCAGAAGTATGATGCATTGGCAGGTGTGCACGAAGAAGGCCAAGCAATCCTTTTTCTGAGCAATGTTTAGGCCAAAGACTCTGCTTTTTGACACCCTATTATTTGTATCATTCCATAATGACACACATACAAAACAAACTTAAAGAAGACATTGGCCCAGAGAAAGACTAAGCTGAAAACCTAATTAGGGTGGAATTTTACACTGTTTGTGTATATGTATGTTTATAAGGTAAAAGAACTGCTAGTACAAACACAGTGCCTCTCTAAAGAGGTTGGGCTTGTGTGTGCCTCATGAGGCTGATCATTACTTCCCAGGCAAAACTCATATATAAATCACATACACACGAATGTATGTCAACAAATAATCATTTCTTTATTTCCCGCCCCTTTGCTTATTCCCCATTCACAGTCTTCTGGAAAATATACGAAAAACATCCCCTAAGTGACTAATACATAAGATAAGCAATACACTGCCACACAGGCAAATTCAGCTTGAGAGACTGAATTTGCATAAACCATCACAATGCCTGTTCGCAGACAGTCTAAATCTGTATTCACAGGCCATCTACATTATCTCAAATTTTTACGGTAATTTTTCCTGTTTCCTATCATCCCTCCTTCCCACAACGTACACACAGAAATCTTCCAATCATACAACACTTAACATTTGTATTTGACTACCAGTTGAACAGATTAACACATCCTACCTTGCTCAAAACATTCTGTGGCTCTCCAATGACCAGAGGATGAAGTAGCCATGTACCACCCTTGGGTGCCCATGAATTCTTACCCTACAGCTGCAAGGGATAACCCTGTTTCCACCTTTGCTCATCACTCCCCTCTACCTGAAATGTCCTTCTCTCCCATTTCTCTACCTTTTGAAATTGTATCACACTTCAAGGTCCTGCTCTATTAACACCCTTCCCATGAGATCTCTCCTGGTTTATTCTTTGAAATTACCCTCCCCAACTCAACGGTTATCATGGAAAAAGTACCCACCCCAGAGAATGATTGTGAGAATTAAATCAGATGATGTTCTTTCAAAAAGTACAGAGAATAGTGTCTCACTTCCAGCAAATACTTCATTTAAGAAACTACCATTGTTATTATTTTATGATCCTCCAATCTTTGTGACTAGTTACCCTTTCCTTACCCATCTCTCGGCTTACCTTCCCCAAGGTACCACATGCTTCCCCCTTTCTCTCCTGGGACCTGCCTCAAAGGTTCTACAGGTAAGGGCCACCTTAAGTGTCACAATTTTAACTAAACTGCTGACTCCTAGAACTGATCAACAGCTCTGCCCTCTCTCTTGAGCTATTGCTGGACATGTCTGTACTGATACCACCCATACACTTAAAGCTCAGCATATTCAAAACCAAAAGCATTCTCTTTCTCTAAGATCTACTCATCTTCCTGTTTTCCCCAGCAGTAGTCAATGGCACCAGAAATAACACAGTCACATAGGCCTGAAACTCTGCAGTTACTTTTTGGTTTGCTTTATACATTTACTTCCAAATAAGTAACACATTTACATGGAACAATATTCAAAAGGTATAAGTTCAACTTCATACCTATCCTGCCTTCCGTTACTCCTTCCTAGGAGAGTCTGATGTTATAGCAACCTCTTTTATAACCTTCAAAAGATATTTTATATTTATATATATACAGTGAGTACAATTAAACATTTATCAACCAGCTCTCTGGAAAACAAAACAAAATGTTCTCGTGTCTTGTGTTTCCTGATTTCCATGGTGTAAATACCCCACTGTGGCTGGCTTCAAATTACCAACATGAAGTAATCAGCCAAGGGCTTGGGAAGTCATGTACAGTTGGTTCCCACATACCGGTGTAAACTGGCTTCAGTACACCAGGATTTTTGCTTTTTTTGAGTCGGAGTCTCCCTCTGTCACCCAGACTGGACTGCAGTTGCGTGATCTTGGCTCACTGCAGCCACTGCCTCCCAGGTTCCAGTGATTCTCCTGCCTCCACTTTCGGGGTAACTGGGGTTACAGGCACACACCAACACGCCCAGCTAATTTTTGTATCTTTAGTAGAGACAGCGTTTCACCATGTTGGCCAGGCTGGTCTCGAGCTCCTGACCTCAGCTGATTCGCCCACCTGGGCCTCCCAAAGTGCTAGGATTACAGGTGTGAGCCACGGCACCAGCCTCAGCCCACCAGTTTTAACTATGTATGCATATACGTATGAATATATGTCCATGTGTATATGTATATACACATACAAAATATATATATGGATATTCTATACTTTACTTTCTTAACTTCACAATAAATCTCACATATCATTCCATATCAGAAAATGTAGAGCTGCCTCATTTTTAACAGCTCCATTATTTTTTAATCAGTACTTATTGATGAAAATTAAGTTACTTGTAATCTGATATTTATTCAAATACTGCAAGAAACAATTTTGCATATACATCATTTTGTGAATTTTGCATATCTGTAGGATAAAGTTCTTAGGACTGTTATTGCTGAGTCAAAGAGTGCATGCATTTGCAATTTTGACAGATACTGCCAATGGCTTGCTAGTTTGGACCGATCTATATTTCCATCCATGATGTATACAGAATACCTGTTTCTTCAAACCTTTGCCAACACTATTATCACATTTTGTGATGTTTGCCAACCCGATAGGTGAAAAATAGCATCTCAATGAAGTTTTCATTTGCATTTTCTCTTTTTATGAGTGAGGTTAAAGTTTTCATATGTTTCAGAATCATCTGCATGCCATTTCGTGAACTATGTGTTCAAACTCTTTGCCTTTACAGTAACTGGCCTTTCTCGTACTGATTTGTTGGAGTTCTTTATATACTGATAACAGTAGGTCTTTGTGATATGAATTGCAATTATTTTCCTAAATGTGTTGATTGCCTTTTGACATCATTTTAAAACTGACCCCACAAAATGATATGTAATCAAATAAATCAATCTTTTATTTTATAGCTTCTGGATTTTGTGTCCTATCTAGAAAGGATTTTTCATCTTATTATTAAAAGTGTATTGTATTGTTTTGTACTTCTAATTGTTTTAAAGTTTTGATCCATGTGGAATTTATTTTATTTTTTGCCTGATTGTACCAACACCACTTATTATCTCTTGTGGAATCATCTTTGCTTTCTCCCTCAACCCTACTCCCAACTCCTAGTTTCTAGGGGCTATCATTATAACTTCCCAGTATTTTGATATTATCTGTCTTTTTCCTCCTCTCACTGTGACCATCCCAGTTCAGGTGTCATCACTTTGTGCCTGTACTCCCAGCCTCTGCCCTTCTCTGTCACCACCAGAACACTTTCCACTAAGATAGCTCTTACCCTGTCACCTCCTTGTTCGCTGTTTACAGAATAGTCTTTGGACTTACTATGGGATTTAGGACTTACACCACTTGGGCCCTAATCTACCTCTCCACTCCTGTATGCTCTTACTTTTCCCATTACACAGTCCTTCTCTTCATCAAACTGGATAGTCCATCAACTCTTAAAATGTTATGCCTTGGCTCATCCTACCTACCACCTCTGCCTAGAACGTCCTTCCTACCTTTCCCGTCTCACTCTTGTCATCCAGGGAGTGCAGTGGCACCATCTTGGCTGACTGTAACCTCCACCTCCCAGGTTCAAGTGATTCTCCTGCCTCAGCCTCCTGAGTAGCTGAGATTACAGGTGCCCATCATCATGCCCAGCTAATTTTTGTATTTTTAGTGGAGACTGGGTTGCACCATGTGGGCAAGCTGATCTCGAACTCCTGACCTCAGGTGATCTGCCTGCCTCAGCCTCTCAAAGTACTGGGATTACAGGCATGAGCCATCGCACTCGGCCCCTTCATCCCTTTCTTTATCTCAATTCTATGTGCCCTTCAAGACATGTCTCAAACACTCACTTCTCTGCAAAAGCATCTCCCTCACTCCTCCTGAGCTCCTATGGCACTTTAGTATCTTGTTTATATAAGTAGAGAAAAGATGGATCGATATATAGAGATACAGACAGATATATAAATATAAAAAACACAATTGTAGGGAGAAGGAGGAGTGCTATAAACATATATATCCTGAACTGAAGTGAATATTCTTTGAGGTCAGGGGCTGTTGGTTAATTAACATTTGCCTGCTCCCTGCTTCTAGGTAGCACCTTGTACATAACAAATTGTTTTTAATAAAATGAAAATGTCAGGGGCTTAAAACATTAGTGTGCATCATAATCACCCGAAGGGCTAAAACTAGTTTTCTGGACTCCACCCCCAGAGTTTCCAATTCTATGGGTTTGGGCCCCACCCAAGTTCTGCTAACAAGTTCCCAGGTGACACTGATACATCTCCTGGAGTCATACTTTGAAAACTACTGCCTCAGACCGTTCCTCAAACCTCAAAGTAAAAGCCTTTAGAAAACCGGGACAAAATGTGTCCAAAAGTCTCACAGACAGGAAAATCCTCTCAAACTGGGTGTCACTTAGATATGTACAGATTTCATCCCATCTACCCTGTCCAGCTCAAAGAGGAGTGGCCCAAGGCCCCAGAGGCAGGTACCACAGGAACTACATCTAGTTCCTCGGACTGCCAGTCCAATGCTGTTCAGCACACAGAAGAGGTCTCTGGTCAAGGGCTTGGCAATAGAGGCTGAATGACCTAACTGTACCCCAGTTCTGCTGCTTGCTCTCTATGTGACCACAGGAAACTACTTCACCCTCTCTAAGACTGGATAGCCAGGGTTCTTTGGGTGGAAGCAACAGAAAACAATTTGGTAAATGAAGCCAAAGAACATGTATTAGAAAAAAAACCAGTTCAAGGAACTAAGAGGAGGCTGGAGAGGCAAGCCTGGGCACAGCTCTGTGGGATAGAAAGCTACACCACAACAAAGCTGTATGCACAGATGGTCTGGTCATGACACATCTCACAGCAGACTCTCCATGACCCTCCCACACCCAGAGTCCAGAGAGAGGCATGTGACTGACCTGGCTCACAGGACCACAGCTGAGGGGAATGGGGCCCCTCCTTCTGGTCCCAGCAGACTATATATCCAGAGGCAAGAAGTGATTTATCGAATGGAAATCAGGAAGGGTAAAGGGATGTTGGAAAAACGAAAGAGCACGTGACTGCTCCCCAGTCTCTGTTTTAACACTGGTAAACTGGAATGATAGTAACCACCTCCTAAGTTGTAAGATCTAAAGAGATAGTGTAAGTAAAGCACTTAGCCTGGCACATGGGGAGCGCCCAACAGCTAATGGCTGCCACTGTTATCACTGTTATTCATAATTACCTCCACCTTCAAAGGAAGGATGGTTTCCCCTTCCCTAATAACTCCAACAAGCTCTGAAGGAAATCTCAGTTAATTCTGTATACATCAGGAATTTGCACGAAGCAGCCCTACACCTGAGAAAAACCCAAGTGGGCTTCCCTGTATTCTTTTAGGCTTTACATACCGCTAACCCACTGTGCCTCAGATGCCAGACAACTGAGCTACACTAGAATCCAGCCAGCAAGTTATTTTAAGCTCCACGCAGGGCTATGCTGGAGGGCAGGTTGTTAGATATCATTCTGTTTCTGCTACAAAGGTGTTAAAAACTCAACTTTGGATTCAACTCGCATTAGCAAATAAACAAACCGGTATGTCCTATCAGAGAGAGAAATTCAAAACCTCAAAAGAGGAGTTAAGGCCTCCTCCCACTCAGTTCTACATGCCCTCTAGCAATGGCAGAAAGACACAAAAGGGCAGGACTCTGCTCCTCTCATCCTCCTTTGAGGATTCCCCAGCCACATTCTCTTTTCTCCCCTTCAGCAGCCTGAATCACAACCTACAAAACAATGAAACTTTTCTCTCCAGGGTCCCAGTTAAAACCCAGACTCACTCCCTTTGAGCCACATCTCCCCACTGTAATTAATGAACTCTCTGCAACTCTTTAATGTCTACATCCCCTTCTAGTCTGTAAGCTCCTTGAAGGGAGGTTTCCATATCTGTTCAATTCATCACCACATCCCCTGCACCCAGACTGGTGTCTGGCACATGGCATGTGCTTAATAAATATTTGTGAAATGTATGAGCAAAAATCTTAGTGCATGCTTTAATTCTAGGGAGGCATCTGCTTCAAATGTAATAGGAGTTGCTGAGATTAAAAAATATATGCATACATAAATATCTACACACATATGTATACATATATGTAGATTAAAACATATATATTAGCTTTAGCTTCTAAACATTTCAGATGACTGTCCACCACAAGTTACTTGGGGAGGGAAAAATATTTTATAAGATGTAAACTATAATTTTAAAGTTCTTGTAACCATTACGATATTTGATATCAAGACAGAAAACCTTTACAAGTGGAGGTGGAAATCTTTACAAGTACTACATTTTAATACATGTTTGGAGAAATGTTACATTGAGGAACGTATCTGACCCACAGAATACTAAAAATAAAGATTTTAGTATTTTAACTGTAGAGGGTAAACAAAATAGCAAACTTTATTTACAGTAACTGTTCAGGGATCCTCTGCCAATACCACACTGGATTGCTCATTGCAATTTTATTCTGTTCTGCTTTACATTTAAGCTATTTTTTAATTCAGATCTACTCTCACGCAATCTCAGAAATCACAGATGAGGATTCCGCTAAGATTGTTCATCCAGCCCACACTCGCTCAGAGAACTGGGTTGATTACCTCAGATATTTTTTTCATAAGTAAACACAGACATATAGACAGCAACATAATTTTCATCTAAAGAAATTTTTATGAAAGAAATTTGCTTCTTGGCTTTAAACCCACACATTATTATTATTATTCCCTAAGAATCATATTCCACTCTTACTCAAGGGGTCTTGGAGCATCTAGAAACAACCATATTCTAGCTCTCAAACAACAGACTTAGGGAGAGGCGGTTATAAACCAAGTCCAGAGAAAATTCAATTTCAGGGGTATAAACAATGTGACTAAGAACAAGGAAATTACCACTGAGTCTTCTGTATTTTTCCAAGATGAAGGAAATATTTCATCAACTTTACAACAAAATCATTTAGATTAATAACTAAAGAAGCAATTCGTCACACTGCTATTCCATTTATTATTACAAAAGAATTTTTAAATGTTCACATAGCTTAAATAAGTCCAGGAATGATATTGGAAGGCTATAGCCTGCCTGCTATAAGCTTCTGCAAAGAAGCATCTTTGAAAAAAATCAATATTTCCCAATCCTTTCATACCAGAAGAATCCTTTATAAAATATGATACTCAAGACTTTTAAAAGATGCCTTTGATATTTCTAAACTGTTTATTATGAAAATTTCAAATATATACAAAAGTATAGCATTGTACTGCCCAGCTTAATAGGAGCCATAGATGTAATTTTAATTTCTTAAGTAGACAAAGAGTAAAAGAAAACAAGTTAGTTTTAATTACACATTATTACAATATATTCAAAATATTATTTCAATATGTGATGTTTAAAATTGAGGTATTTTACATTATTTTCATACTAAGTCTTTGAAACTCAGTGTGTGTGTTATACTTACAGCACTTCTCAGTAAGGACTAGCCACATTTTAAAGGCTTAATAACCACATGCGACCAATGGCTGCCCAGCAGACACCACAGATAGAGAATTCATCACCCAGCCTCAACGATCATCAGCTCACGGACAGCCTTGTTTCCTCCGTACTCCCCCTCCTCACCCCCAGATTATTTCAAAGCAAATCCTAAAACTGTAGCATTGTAGCCATGTTCAAAGTTCCTTGACTCTTTTAACAGTTGGCTTGTTCAAATCAGTATCTAAAAAATCAACTATGAGGACCTCTTTTTAACGACGAGACGTTTTGCTGACTGCAACATAATAGGAGTTACACTTTTAGTAAAATGCTGCAGTCATCTGAATGTTTATTACGCATCTATCTTGTGCCAGGTTCTGTTCTAGCTCCACGATAAAATAGCGAACAGGGCTCAAAGGAACTTCAGGACTACACATTAGGGTCGCATTAGAATCAAACTTTTTTTAGAAATGCCAGTCCCATCAGCTAGCAAACAGATAAATAAAACCATGGTATATACATATAATGGGGTATTACTAGGCAATCAAAAGGAATGAAGTACTGATACACACTACAACAAAAATTAACCTTGAAAACAACATACTAGGTGAAAGGAGCCAGACACAAAAGGCCACATACTATATGACTCCCCTTATATGAAATGTCCAGAATAGGCAAATCTATACAGGCATAAAGTAGATTAGTGGGTGGGGACGGGGGCAATGGATGGGCAGTATGGGGAATGACTGGTAATGGGTACAAATGTTTTTTAGCGGGTGATAAATTTTTTAAAATGATGGTGATGGTTGCACAACTCTGAATATACTAAAATCCATTAAACGTTGTACCTTTAAACGGATGAACGGTATAATATGTGAATTGTGTCTCAATGGTGAGTGGTGAGCTATGAGTCTAGACAGGGAAGCAGGAGCTGATTCAGAGAAGGTCTTGCAAATCTGCTTTAAAATGTGAAATATTCATTGATCCATAAAATATTCACAAAAATTCCATTTGAATTCCATAACAATTTTAGTACATTTTTATTAACAGCATTACCATAGATACGAAAAAATAGTACATAACATAGGCAAAATATTTATTCTACAGACAATGATTATTATACATGTGAATTTGAGATCTCCTTGCAATATCTCCTTGGTCCAAAGATGAGAGCAACCAGAACAGGTGCTTTTCGTGGATTTAACTAGAAATCCTATTACTTCATCATAAAATGATGATGGCATATTCTATTGCTTCATCATAAAATGATGATGGCATAAAATACTGTGGATTAAAACAAATTAGAAAACTAGAAAACAAAATGTCACATTCCAATTACCTTTTCAGAGAATATTCTAACAAAATGCAAGCAAATATAATTAATATTTTTTTCAATTGAACAGTTACTATAGATAGGACACCATGTTGAGTGACGTGAGGAATAGAAACCTAAGGAACACACATTCACCCTGCCTTCAAGGCATTTAAAATCTAGTAAGGGAGGCAGTAAGTTTGAATAAATTACTAGCACAGGAGGCAACAGGATGAGAGGAATAGGGGAAGATAAAAGGTAAGAAGTGCTGAAGGAAGGAAGGAAGGACACCAGCAATATACTTTGTGATCAGAAACTGAACTGGGAAGTTTCTCATATTTTAAAAAACCAAATGCTCTGGGAAATTGGGTTTAGAGAGATTATGCTGACAAAAGTAGTTTATGAGTCCAGCTTTGAAAGACTTAGGTTTTCACACGGAGAGACCAGAGAGCTTTCTAGGCAACAGGAGTGCATGGACAAAGGCAAAATCCTTTGTTGATTAATAAAACTCAGACTACCAGTTCACAGGGTTGGGGAATGACGGGATGAGGCCAAAGCTGAGCCCAGTCTGCTGGATCGTGACTTCAGGCTAAGGAATCTATGTGCAAGTAAGTAGAGAAAATAACTTGGGGATTGAGTCTGAGATCCACCATGTTAGTTGCAAAGCAGTTGTGAACTTAACTTTTCCTAGGCTCATCTGGAGACTAGAGGTATAATAACAATGCCTGCTTTGATGCTGCCCTGAGGATTAAATGCAATAATGCACGTACAGGAACTTATGACAGCACCCGACACATAAAAGTTCAGTAATAACTACTGTTATTAATGTTATTCACTATATAAGCCACCCAATAATTTTTAACAACATAATGACAGTACTTAAAGAATTTACCTGACCATGAAAACAGAGACAGGAAAACAGAGGTAGAAAAACCCACCTGTAGACAATGTTAGGCCAGAATGCAGAAGTCCCTAAGAATCTGAACTAAGATGCTGCAAGGCCTCCAGGAAAGGACCAGTGTGAGAGACACTGAGACAAGAGTTACAGTGAGCCTGAAGGTGATCTGAATGTAGTAACTGGAAAATCAAAAAAAAACAAAAAAATTTCCAGAAGGGGCCAGAAAGCTGATGAATATGTAAATTTAGACAGGAAAGGAATGTGCAGAGAACCATAAACAACTCTCAATTAATGCATGGAAGACTTTTTCCACCTAACAGTGTCCATCTTCCCTAGTATCCTACACCTTAATCTCTTCCTCAGGCATTCCAGGTTGCAGGGTTCTCCAAACCTTCCTGGAGTACTCTTGAAATAGAATTAACAAATAGGAAAATATAGTACTGCCAAGAAGCACATTATAAATAAAACTGCATTATCCAGACCTTTATGCAGAGGGAAATGTTACACCAGCACCCAAACTGGAATGAAGTAGAAGAAAGAAGGAATCACTAATTCCTTCCCCATCCCATTTTGCCACGAGCCCTTTAGGTGGTACCCATGCCACTCTTCCCCAACTTTCCACCCTCAGTATCAGTGCAAGAGTGGAGTTGAAATGTAGTTGTTTTACTGAAAGCCTACTGCAGAAGCTTTTGGAATTAGTAGCAGTTTCTAACTCTCCACTCTGCATCAGACAACAGAGGAACTAGCTGGTTTTCCAGCACTTTCTTTAAGAGGTATAAAGCATTACTTGAGAGTTCATTTACCACAGTGAGTAAAACCAATCAGATTTCTCTTTAGATTTAGATGAAAGGAGGATTTCCTTTCCTTCTGGATTAAAAGTCCCCAATCCACCAGGCCCACAAACCATAAACGCAACCACAAAAATCAATGGCAGTAAGAGTCTCAAGGATTCTGAAAACAGTACAACTAGACACTTGAGATCGGCACCAGAAAGTTTACAGCACAATCTCAGATGGTTTTAATATCTGTATCATTGGACTCTTATCATGAGTTAACATCTAATTAAATAGTGGAGCAAGAATTGAAGACAGACTATTAAAAAATCTAGCTCAGCAATTTATTGGTGACCTTAGGCAAGTTTCTAAACCTCGGTTTCCAATTCTTCACCTGAAAAATGGAGATAACCTCACAACACTGCCCAGCAAGATGGTGAAAATTACAGCTTACCAGCCGGGCGCGGTAGCTCACACATGTAATCCCAGCACTTTGGGAGGCCGAGGCGGGCGGATCACGAGGTCAGGAGATGGAGACCATCCTGGCTAACACAGTGAAACCCCGTCTCTACTAAAAATACAACAAAGTAGCCGGGCGTGGTGGCGGGAGCCTGTAGTCCCAGCTACCCGGGAGGCTAAGGCAGGAGAATGGCGTGAACCCCGGAGGCGGAGCTTGCAGTGAGTCGAGATCATGCCACTGCACTCCAGCCTGGGCGACAGAGCAAGACTCCGTCAAAAGGAAAGGAAAAGGAAAAGGAAAAGGAAAAGGAAAGGAAAAGGAAAAGGGAAAGGGAAAGAGAAAGGGAAAGGGAAAGGGAAAGGAAAGGAAAAAGAAAACTACAGCTTATGGCGGCAGCCTGGGAGTATCTGGCTTATGATGTAACTATTAGCGATTACTGAAATATATCTCAGTAAGAAAACAGTAAATCTTTTGGCTAAGCCATAGCTTTTGATACAAATAAAGCTAAACGTCTATTAGCTGTAATGGTGGAAACCACATTTTAGTTTATTGGAAGAGGTCCAGCACAATAGAGACAAAATGAGCTGGAATCCTAGTTCTGCCAGGATAACCTTGGCAACACTGGTTAACCTGCTGGACCTTCAATTTCCCATCTGGTTAAATATACCTAGCTAACAGACTTCTGTAAATTTAATGAGTTAATCTACAAAAGTTCCTAGTATTGCTAATTGTTAATTTTCCCAATAGTAAATTAAGGATAAAGATGAAAATCAAAATCAGCTATGAAATCTCATTCCTCATATTTACAGAGAAGGTTTCATTTATTCATTCTACAAATGTTTATTGCAAACCTACTATGTGTTCTTGACACAGAGGATCAAGTGATGAACAAGACAGACAAGATCTCTGCATTCCTGGTACTTACATCCTAATGAGAGAAGACAGATAACCCAATAACCCAAGGAGACAATTTCTGGGAGAAATTTACCTTCTACGAGCAACAGCAAACAGGTGATGTGGCTTGGCTAGACGGGATGGTCATTTAGCTTGGATGCATACAAGCCCAGGCCTGCCTGACTGATCTCCTTTAGCCAGGAGGACATCACCTTGTATGATACTTGCGGGGTACAGTGTAGATGATGAGAAACCAGGCCTTCGCTTTCACCTATCTGTGGAAGTATCTCTTTAGCAGCTGTAGTTTAAAACATTTCTAAATGCCCTCATCCCAATACTCACACTCTGAGGGTCACAGCAACACCGAGGGGGTCTCAAGCACCTCTGCGCAGTACGCAGACACATGGAAACCGAAAACTTCACAGTCCCTTCAGCTCCAAGAGTCCTGCCTGGGGAGACTGGTGGCTTGTGAGATGTAGAAGGACAAGCACAAGTGTGCAGAAGGCAGTAAGCAAGTTGCGTTGCCGAAGGAGGGGCGGCGCGCCCCGGCTTAAGAAGTATCTGGACGACCTACGACAGTGCCCATCAGCGACTCCAGAGGCTACGAACGCTCCCCGGGAAGCTGGGCAGTGCTAAGGGGCTGCCTGGGAGTATCTGGCTTATGATGATAGTACTTAAAGAATTTACCTGACCATGGAATAAACAGAGACAGAGGTAGGAAAACCCAACTGCAGACAACGTTCAGAAAGAGTGCGTAAGTCCTTAAGACCCTGAACTAAGATGCTGCAGGGCCTCCGGGAAAGGACCAATGTGAGAGACACTGAGACAAGAGTTAGGGTGAGCCTAAAGGTGATCTGACCAGCAGTAATTGGAAAGTCAAAAGAAAAAAATTTCCAGAAGGGGCCAGAGAGCTGATGAATACGTAAATTTAGACAGGAAAGGAATGTGCCCTGGGGCTCCAGCCCGGCACGGGGGATCTGGACAAGCCGGGGTTGGGAAGGCGGGCGAGCGGAGCGCCTGCCCCGAGAGCGTTGTCTCAGTCTCACCGGCGTGCCCCATCCCGCGGATGTGGTAAAGCGTCGCGCTCCGCCCATTAACCAGGCTTCCTGAGCCTCCAGCCCCGGCGCAGAGCCTCCCCGCTGCCCAGGACAGCTCCGCGCGCCGCGTCCTCCCGCACCTGCGCCCCAGCCCCTGCGCTCGGCTCCTCCTGGCGGTCAATCCTCTGAATCGTCCCTCGAGGGACGGAGCCCTAGGGTGGGTGAGAACCGGGTCCTCCCTCCCCGGGAGCTGCAGCCGGCACCGAGAGCGAGCTCCCAGGCTTGGGTCTGCCCCAGGGCCGGATCCTCCCCGGCCGACACGGGCAGACTCCGGTTCTGCAGAGACCTGCGGCGCCCCCCAAACCGCAGCCCTTCCGAGCCCGCGCCGCCGCCAGGCCCCCCGACACCTCGGCCCCATTTAGGCAGGCGCCCCGCCACTCACCTGAGCGCTGTGCAGCCTGAGACACTCCCTAGTTCCCCGGTGCCGGGCTCGGGGGTTAGCGCACAGACCCGGGAGAAGGCAAACCGGCTTCTCCGGTCCCCCCGCAACGTGCAGCTGACAGCTCTCGCACCGGCCGCAGGAGTCGGGTGCGGGGATGGCCACTCGCGGACAGACGGGGCCGGGGCCGCGCTGCGCACTGGCCGCGTCGCGCTCTAGTCCCGTCTCCCGGGTCGGCTAGCGGGCGCCACCAGCACGCGGCCAGTTCTGAGTACTTTGCCCAGAACTTCTCGGCGCGCGCCGCCCGGCGATTAGCCAGAGAAGCCGCGCAGGGGCTGGAGCGCAGGGGAGGGGCCTGCGAGGCCAGGGGGCGGGGCCCCGAGGGGGCGGGAGGGCGGTAGAGTGACGCACGCTCCGACCAATCATAAGTTGCCTTTGGGGAAGGAGGTGGGGCGATGCCCTCGGAAGAAACCCGCGGATTCCCTGACGCAGGCGGGGGACTAGGGATCCGGGATTCCGGACGGGTTGGGAGGGCGGAGGTGGGCGAGTGCTGCGGCGAGGCACGGAGTGGGGGCTGCCGGCGGCCCAGCTCGGTGCCTGCTCGCTGTAGGCGTTCGGTAATTGTTCCTCGAGTGGCTCTTCCTGGCCAGTGAAGGAGGAAGAAGTGAAGGCAGAGTGGGAGGGGCAGGTTTACGAAGAAGGCTCCAGGGGACCCTTGCGTTCGTTCGCACAGGCTGGGAGAACTCTACCTCCCGAGGAAGTCAGACTGAGGCAGAGGAGTCGAAAACAGAGGAAATATATGGGGAGGCAGCACTCTAGGCGCGAGATGACAAAGGACAGTATCATTGTGAGACCCGGGGCTCGGAGAACGTGACCCTACCTCCAGAGGCAGCCGTGCAGATACGTGCCGGAGTGATTTTGTTCTGTGCAGTTTATGTGCAAGGGGGTAGGGGGTCGGGAGAGCACCGTCGTTACTATTAAATCTCCCTGAAAGACAGGAAAGTCCACCCGACTTGACTTCCCACTAGCCCAATGGCCTTCTTTGATCCTAGCACGAACGAATGCAAGCAGCCGATGATTTGGGGTCAGTTTGCAGACTGCAAATGTGTCGAGTGCCGCAGGTGGCGGGTGGGAAGGGCATGAGCATTTACTGAGCACCTATTATGTGCCAGGAGCAGTTGCAAGCTTGCAACTGTGAGAAAGGCGTACCAGGCTCCTGTAACTCACGGGGCTTGCATTTTTGTGGAAAGGCAGACAATAAAGAAGAGAATATACATATCTATGCACAAAATAAAAGGCTGACGGACTGATAGTACTGAGATGGGAGCCAAGCCCAGCTTTCGAAAGTGGTTTAGTGCGTGATGGGGTGCTCACCCTGAGGGGCCTCTAGGCGAGGGTGGCTTTTACCCAGATTCCTGAGCATGGGAAAGGAGCTGCCACACCCAGTCTCGCAAACAGCGTTCCAGGCGAAGGGAATGGCAAAGACAGGGTATTTAGCCTCCCTGAAGACCCAACTGACCGACCTCACCCAGCTGGGCACCGCGCGTGGCTCGCTGGGCTCGGCGCCTGGCACAAAGGGCTCCACAGTGTTAAATCCCCCTGCCAACCACCACCTGAGGCGCTCGTCGCATTTCCAGTCTCCAAACTGACCCCAATTCAAGGTTTCTGAGACTCTTTCCGGAGCTATTTTGTTCACATTTCATTCACCACGTTCAGATCTCCGCTTTCTGGAACCATCCCCCTCGCGAAATGTCTGGGACTGTCTGTTTCGGATCTGACAGGCGGCGGGCGAGGGCGGGAGGCGCCAGAGATGCTGCCTAGCAAACCGACTGTCATGCCGCCTGCGTCGGCACACGGAAAAGCTTATTGGAGAAGATTTCAAATCGGTTCCTAAACAACCTCGCAAAGCCTGACCAGCGCCAGGTGGCTGGATGGGTAGTGGAAGGACGTGTTTGGCAGGCGCGCGCACAGTCCAAGGAGGCACCTTGCCCACGCCCAGCCCCGCCGCCGGAGCAGCTTAGACTGGGTTTTCCCAAACCTCCTTCCATTTTTCTATACTTCCTCTCTGAGAGAGGCTTGCTCTGCCCTCCTTCTGCCAGTCCCCTTCCTCGTTCAAGTTATTTTATTTCTTTTTCTTTTGCTCTCCATCTTCAGCCTCTCCGCCTGTTTCTTTAGCATTGGTTTTTCTGTAGGAGACCAACCTTCAATCCGAAAGGAAGTTATTTGCATAGGACTTTGTTGTTTACACTAGCATGCCGTTCTGGGTTTTTTCATTAATGTCTTCCAAATCAAATCATTATAGAGTGTACATTCTCTCTCTCTTTGTGTGTGTGTGTGTGTGTGTGTGTGTGTGTGTGTGTGTATACTTGAGGCGTTAATTGGACAGGATGAGAGAATTATTCACATTGTGCCTTGTCCCCAAGTAAAAAAGGAATTGTACTGTGGCTTTTCATAGTTTCATTTCCTCTTCTACTCCTAAATAAGCTTCCAGGCTCTCCAGCTCCTAAAATCTAAAGGAAAAAGAAAAGTTGAAACCCACCCAACGCCAGAGCTAATATTCTTTTTTTTTTTTTTTTTTTTTTTTTTTTTTTTTGTATTTTAGGTAGAGACAACCACCGGGTTTTTCCACAGGTTGGTTAGCCCAGATGTCTCCACGATCTACACACCGGCCTCGTGATCCGCCCGTCCGGGCCTCCCCCCAAAAAAGTTGGGCTGGGAAATTAGCAAGGGGCCTTTGAGGGGCCCAACAAGGGCGCGCCTAGATCCGAGCTAATTATTCTTGAAAAAGCTTGTTAATGTTCTAAAATTAGCTTTCTCCTCAAAGTCTTATTTTAAAATAACGATTTGAATGTCTAATAAAGATCAGTGGTTCCATATTAAGAGTTCCTAGAGACCCTCTTCTTTGAACTGTTGAACAAATACTTTTTCTCTTTGGAGACACGCCCACCACAGTGGGAATTTTTCACATTTGGCACAGTGGTCTTAGCTTCTGAAATCGGTAATAGGTACACGGGTGCTACCTGAGTTTGCATGTTTTGATAGTAAAGGAAACTGAGGGCCTCTAGAATCAAACTAACTCAGTTCCTGTCTTGTGATGACCACCTCATTCTGTGATCACCTTTCCTTGTCTGTAAAATGGAGATAATTATGTACCTGCTGGACTACAGGAAGAGTTTGATCATCCATTTGCAAACAGTTCCTGCATACAGAGTTCTCAACCTCAGCACTATTAACATTTTAGGTAAAGATAATTCTTTCCTGCTGGAGGCAAGGGGTGGGGAGGGGTGCTGTCTTGTGCATTTAGCAGCATATCTGGACTCCACCTACTAGATTCAAGGAACACCCTGTCCTCCCCAGTTGTAACAACAAAAAATCTCCAGACTTTTGCCAGAAGTCCTCTGGAGGGCAAAATCCCCCCCGATGAGAACCACTGGCATAACACATAGTAAGTGCCTACAGGAGGCGATACAGGGAAATGCTTATGGATATGGGTTTCTAAGGTGTGAACCTCAGGCAAATTTTGTTTCCTTAAGCCTCATCTGTAAAATGGGAATGATAATAATGCTAACTTCTTAAAGCTAAGGATTAAATACAATTGTGAATGTAAAAGCAATTTGCACAGTGCCTGGCACATGGTAAACTCAAAATATGAGCTTCTGGTCTTATTTTTTTCCTGTGAAGAGAAGGCATTGGGCTAAATTGGGGATGACATATCTTGACTTATTTGCTGCCACTTTCCTCCTGCCTTGTATCAGACATCATTATTAAGTCAAGGCTGCCTTTTCCGCTGAGTCCAAATAGAGCCTCAGAATTGTTCTCAACACTGCAAGAAGCTGCCACTGATAGGCCAAGATCAGCATCTAAGATAATGCTGAATTGCCATTCTGGGGCTAGATGAACTTAAGATCCCTAATAGCTTCAGTTTTCTGATACAATTACAAGTGAGGAGGAACTATTGTTTATCACTTCATCAACTTCTTTTATGAAGGGGTGGTGGAGCAAGGCCCAGAAAGTTCCCAGTGTCTTGACCATAATCATACATCCTATGAATGGTCAGAGGCTAAATCTCCAACCCTCTTAAACGGCCATCTTTTGCTTGTGGAAAGTGGGAAAACACCTGTCTAAATCTGAGTTGCCATCCTCTAAAACCTGTACAGCCCTACTCATCTTCCTCCTTCACTTTTATCTGAAAAATGAATCAAAGTATTTAGTTGCATATGAACACCTTGTAAGCATTCTTTTACAACTGTTAGTATAATTCTTGACAAGGATTGTTCAAAAATTCACCAATTCCTTTATTAGATTGCCTGCTTTGTATAAGGGATCATTCTTAGCAAGCACTTCAAAGTGAATAAAAATGAATCAGTGAGTGTCCCTTCAGTGCTTTTATAGTTTTCTATATTGGGCAGATCAGATGTGGACATAAATAACTACAACACAAGCTAAAAAATGGAAAATGTCCTGAGAGGTACCAAAAATGTGTTCAGAGAAGAGAGAAATTATTTTGGGAATTAGGAGCTAGAGCCATTTCCTGCATGTCTTTGTTAACATTTTTAACTTTTGAAAAAAAAATTCTTATTTATTACAGTAAAGTTATCCTTGTAGAGGAAGTTGCAACATTGTTAGTTTTCCTGGTTCAGATACATTTCCTGCTTAGTTTAAGTCAACATGATCAGTGTGCCGGGCGCGGTGGCTCACGCCTGTAATCCCAGCAGTTTGGGAGGCTGTGGCGGGCGGATCACGAGGTCAGGAGATCGAGACCGTCCTGGCTAACACGGTGAAATCCCGTCTCTACTAAAAATACAAAA